>NC_136998.1:19595900-19658400 GCF_032717465.1 Coenobita brevimanus | reverse complement strand
CAAATAGAAAAACTTACTCAGTTCACTATCCACACGCACTGCAGTCTTAGCACCCTCATACATACTTTTCACAGCATTCAACAACTTCCTGTCTACTCCATATATTGTTAATACTTTCCACCATCCTTGTCTATCCACCCTGTCATAAACTTTCTCCAAATCCATGAAGGCCGCATACAAATTCTTTCCCGTCTCTAGAAACTTTTCCACTAAAGATCTAAGAATGAATATCTGACCTACACAACCTCTTCCCTTCCTAAAGCGTCCCTGTTCTTCTCCAACTATTTCCTCTGTTATTTCCCTAACTCTGTCAGTAAGTATCCTACCGTATACTTTTCCGATTGCACTAAGGAGACAAATGCCCCTACGATTACCACACTCTTCTTTTTCCCCTTTCCCTTTGTACAAGGGAATAATTATACCTGACTTCCAATCATCCGGGACTTTACCTTTCTCCCAGGATAATCTGCACATCAACCACATCCATTCTACTACTATCTCTCCCCCATGCTTCAGCATTTCACCAAACACATCATCAATTCCTGGAGCTTTCCCCATTTTCACTTTCTTGAATGCTTCCACAACTTCCATTGTGTTGATTCTTATCACTCTCATTGCAAATATTTGATCCACACACCCTCTTCCACTCCTATAGCCACCCTGTTCATCACTCAGTAGGGCTTCTGATATCTCTCTTACTTTCTCTATAATAAGTCTTTCATATACCCTCCTTACAACACCCAATAAACTTATGTCCCGATAATTCTTGCACTTCCTTCGCCTACCTTTATTTTTGTACAGGGGTACAGTCACAGCCTTTTTCCATTCTGCTGGCACAGTGTCACTCAACTATGCCTTCTTACATATCTCCAAGAAGCACCTCATTTCGCTCTCTCCACTACACTTAATCATTTCTGCATACACCTCATCAACCCCAGCTGCTTTCCGATTTTTCAGCCTCTTCACTGCGTTCTTCACCTGTGCGAGTGTCACGTTTCCTGGCACTGCATTCCTTCTTTGCACACCCCCAACACCAATCGTGTTTACAGCCGCTCAGCTCTTTCTATTCCCATTCATCAGGCTCTCAAAATATTCTTTCCATCTGGTCCATACTTCATCCTCATGGGTTAGTAAATCTACCACTACCACCCTTCACACTTTCACGTTCCTTTCTTCTACATTTCCGCACCTCTTTGCAGAACAACTTCCTATTTTTAGAGCAAATTGCATACATTTTTCTTCCCAGATCATCATATATATATATATATATATATATATATATATATATATATATATATATATATATATATATATATATATATATATATTTCCAGACGCCTTAATCCCTTACGGGGTGACCATAAACAAATCGCCTCCACGTCGCCCTGTCCCTCGCCATTTCACTGCCCTGCTCCCAACTCACACCTCCCTCCCTCATATACCTCTCCATTCCATCTCTCCACCTCATCCTCGGCCTCCCCCTCCCTCTCCCTCCCTCCACCTCACTCACACACTCTCCTCGTCAGTCTCTCACTCTCCATCCTCTGCACATGGTCAAACTACCTCAATGTGTTCCTCCTAACGCTTCCTATCACATTCACATGCACACCACAACGCTCCTTCATTTCCTCATTTGTCAGCCTGTCTCTCCATGTGACTCCACAGGCTCCTCTTAAATAACTCATTTCCACTGCTCTCACTCTTGACTTGTGTCCTTCCAACAACGTCGAAGCTTCACTTCCATAAGTTAGAGTTGGTATCACAATATGACCATGTAGTAACTTTTTCACTTCCATGCTCACTTCCCTGTTTCTTATCACTGCTTTCAAGGAACCAGCAACCTTTCTTCCTTGTTTTACCCTTTCAAGCACTTCACCCTCTAAACTTCCATCTTTACTCATCACGCTACCCAAGTACTTAAACGTACTCACATTTTCCATTTCCTCACCGTCCAACCTCACTGTAAGTTCACTGACTTCACCTCTGTCAAAGACCATACCTCTACTCTTCCCTCCATTCACCTTTAGATTCCGTTTCTTACACACTCTTCCAAACTCATCCACCAAGCCTTGCAGCTCCCCTTCGTCTTCATTTAACAACACAGTATCATCTGCAAACAACAGTACAGGGAGTTTCCAAACACTGTACTCTCTCACTAGGGCCACTCCAACATCCACTGCCGTACCTTGAATCTCCTTTACTATCCCATCTATGTACTGATTGAACAACCATGGAGACATGACACATCCCTGTTTCAACCCAATCTTCAAAGAGAAAAACTCACTCAGTTCACCATTCACACGCACTGTAGCCTTAGCACCATCATACATACTCTTCACACCATTCAACAACTTCCCATCTACTCTACATATTCTTAATACTTTCCACAATCCTTGTCGATCCACCCTGTAATATGCTTTCTCCAAATCCATAAAGGCCGCATACAATTTCTTTCCCTTCTCTAGAAACTTTTCCACTAAAGATCTAATAATGAATATCTGATCTACACAACCTCTTCCCTTCCTAAAGCCTCCATGTTCTTCTGCAACTAATTCCTCTGTTATTTCCTTAATTCTTACTGTATATAAAGGTTATACCCCGCCTGTGACATTCCACTGCTGGTCCTAGGCCTCACACATACTTTTACACATGGTTTTGTTTGGGTGGATAACAGCAAATTTTACGCATCTTTGCTGGCTTATGACTCAGGTGGGGGGAATGCTTTTAGTCTGACCGCTGCTAGAGGCTCTTTTAGCAGAGTTGCATCCATTTAATCTAGTTGAATCCATTTAGTGTTGCTAGGTCAAAGCACCACTCAAACCTGCACCCCACTGTATGGTAGGACTCCATGAGGAAGTTCGTCTTCACCATCAAAGGGCCGCGACCACAAAAGTTTCAGGTTCAAGGGGTGCAGGAGATGGCTTAGCTGACTGCCTCTATGCCCTCTTCGTCCTTACCCTCGAAAGATCATTAAGACCTTCTCCAGCTCGGTTTTACCTCAAGAGGCTCTCAGGATAGGATGGGGTTGAGGTGGCCCTTCCATTGTCCTCCATGAAATACTCAACCCTTGAAAGGAGGATAGGTGGGGAATGAAAACAGCCAATACACCCCTATTGTCTGGTCTACGATTCTACTGGATCGATGACGTTTTGTGTGAAAGCTGCTGGTAAACCCATCTAGTGTTGTTTTACCAAAGTAATCTAGCCCTACTTGATCGAAGCAGTACTAAAGCCTCCTCACCACTACATGGTAGCACTCCACGACCAGCATATATATATATATATATATATATATATATATATATATATATATATATATATATATATATATATATATATATATATATATATATATATATATATATATACATCATCAGCCGTTTGAGTGTCCAATGCAGGACTGGCCTATCCCGACCGCAGTGGGAACAATACAACCAATGTACCTCTGCCAAGTGGCTTAGGCTGTCTAGTAGAGATTGTATGTAGGGTGAGAAGTGCGTGTAAGAGTGTTTGTAATGTTGGAGTGGCTTTGGATGTGTGTGTAGTCTGTGAACCAAGTGTAATCAGCCCGCACAAGCTGACTGAGTGCAAGCATACTTTATAGTATGTGACACTGGTTCCACCACAGCACCCTTTATGTCCGCTAAAGCAGTACGTGTTTGGGAGAACACTCCCAAAGTCTCTTACCCTAGCGGGGCCCAAACCCTGGTTCTCCCATTTACGATAATGCACACTTTATCATTGTACCACAAAGGCTCCATATATATATATATATAGATATAGATATATATAAATATATATATATATATATATATATAATATATATATATATATATATATATATATATATATATATATCTATCTATCTATAGCCCGACGCCCTAATCCCGCAAAGGGTGGCCGCAGACAAAACGCCTCCAAGTCACTCTGTCACCCACCATTTGACTACCCTCCCCCAACTCACCCCCCTCCCTCATATACCTCTCAACTCCATCCCTCCACCTCATCCTCGGTCTACCCCTCCCTCTCCCTCCCTCCACCTCACCCACATACACCCTCTTAGCCAGTCTTTCATTCTCCATCCTCTCCACATGTCCAAACCACCTCAGTGTATTTCTCCTAATCTTTTCAACCACATCCACATCTACCCCACAACGTTCCTTCACTTCTTCATTCGTCAACCTGTCCCTCCATGTCACTCCACATGCTCCTCTCAAGTAACTCATTTCCACTGCTCTCACTCTTGACTTGTTCCCCTCTTGCAAGGTCCACGCCTCGCTTCCATACGTCAGGGTAGGGATCACAATACCATCATGCAGTGACTTCTTAACTTCCATACTCACCTCCCTATTTCTCATCACTGCTTTCAGTGTGCCAACAACCTTCCTTCCCTGCTGTACCCTTTCACGTACTTCATCCCCCAAAGTTCCATCCTTACTCATCACACTACCCAAGTACTTGAATGAACTCACATTCTCCATATCCCCACCATCCAACCTCACTGCACACTCTGTGACTTCATTCCTCTCAAACACCATAACTTTACTTTTGTTTATATTAACTTTCAGCTTCCTCCTCCTACACACTGTCCGAAATTCATTCACCAAACCTTGCAACTCCCATTCATCTTCACTCAACAATACTGTATCATCAGCAAACAGCAACACCGGAAGCTTCCAAATCTCACCCTCATTCATTAGGGCCACCCCCACATCCACTGCCCTACCTTACACCTCCTTTACGACCCCATCCATATATATATTAAACAGCCATGGAGACATTACACACCCCCGTTTCAGTCCCACATTGAGATCAAAGAACTCACTCAGCTCACCACTCACTCGCACCGCAGCCCCAGCTCCCTCGTACATACCCTTCACAGCACTCAACAATTTCCCCTCCACTCCATATATTCTTAATACCTTCCACATACCTTTCCTATCTATTCTGTCATAAGCTTTCTCCAAGTCCATGAAGGCAGCATACACTTTCCTTCCCTTCTCTAGATACTTCTCCACTAAACATCTTAGAACAAATATCTGATCTACACACCCTTTTCCCTTCCTAAATCCCCCTTGTTCTTCTCCAACTAGCTCCTCTGTCATATGCCTAACCCTATCTATGAGTATTCTACCATATATTTTACCAGTCACACTAAGAAGGCAAATACCCCTATGGTTACCACATACTTCTCTCTCCCCTTTTCCTTTGTACAGAGGAACAATTATACCTGATTTCCAGTCCTCTGGAACCCTTCCCTCTTCCCAAGCCAATCTACACAACTTCCACATCCACTCCACAACAATCTCACCCCCATACCTAAGCATTTCACCACACACTCCATCAATTCCTGGGGCCTTTCCCAACTTAATCTTCTTCATCGCTTCCACTACTTCCGACCTACTGATCTCTTCCTCCCTCCTCTCATCTCTTCTTCTCCCAGCCATTCCCCAACCACTTATACTCACACTGCTCTCACTCTCTACATTCAACAAATTCTCAAAGTGCTCCTTCCATCTCCTCAATTTCTCTCTTTTCTCCACCAACAATCTATTATTCCTATCTTTCACTCCCCTACTATTTCCCCTTTCACACTGCCTTACTTTCTTTACCTCCTTCCAAAACAATTTCTTACTCTCCCTCCATTTTCACACTCAGATTCCTCCCAAACTCTTCATCCACTTTCTTCTTACTCTCCTTCACCAGTCTCTTAACCTCCTTTCTCCTGCTCACATATACCTCTCTCTTCTCTCTCTCATCTTCTCCCCTACCTCTACTCGTCAACCATTCACCATATGCCTTCTTCTTTTGTTCCACAGCTCGTTTCACCTCATCATTCCACCATGCTGTCCCTTGCACACCCTTGCATCTCCTCCTCACTCCACAAACCGCCTCCACACGCTGCGCTTATCTCTTCCGTGAATATCTTACATACGTCTTCCACCCCTTCCATCTGCTCTAGCTCATACCTTCCCAATCTTTCTTCCACTATGCTCTTATACTCTGTCCTCTTCTCACTATCTTGCAATTTCTCCACTCTTCTCACAGGAGCTGCTTCCTCCTGTCTTCCCCTTCGCCTCCTCAACCACTTTCTTTGCAGCTTTACCTTGGCCATCACTAAGTGATGGTCCGAGACTCCATTCCCCCACCCTCTCCACACCCTTGCATCCAACACTTGTCTTCTCATTCGCTCATCCACACACACGTAGTCTATCATTGCCTTTCGTTCAACAAGTTCACCATCCATCCTCCTCATTACTCTCCATGTATACCGGTGGATCATCTTATGACGAAAGTAGGTGTTGGCTATTGCCAACCCCTTACCAGCACAGATGTCCACCAAAGCACTACCATTCCCATCTACTTCCGCTGGCACACCCCACTGACCAACCACTCCATCCACTCGTACATTCCCGACTTTGCCATTCATGTCTCCAATCAACAGCGTTCTCTCGCTCCTCTCAAACTTGTCCATACATGCTTCTACTCTCGCCCAAAACTCATCTTTCACTCTTGCCACTCGATCCTCAGTTGGAGCATACACACATACAATCGCCCATGCTTGTATACCTACTTTCATCCTCACCCATACAATCCTTGCACCCGTTGTTCCATACTCTCTTATATTCTCCTTCCACTTCTTGCTTATCATCAGACATATATATATATGTGTGTGTGTGTGTGTGTGTGTGTGTGTGTGTGTGTGTGTGTGTGTGTACATAGACAGATAGATAAAATGATGGGGAGATGTAACAATCCCTGTATGTGAAGAAGGTGACTCGTTAATACCTCATCCAGTTTGAATAAAATTCTAGTTGGAGGAAGTGAATCGATTTGTGTGTGTGTGTGTGTGTGTGTGTGTGTGTGTGTGTGTGTGTGTGTGTGTGTGTGTGTGTGTGTGTGTGTGTGTGTGTGTGTGTGTGTTGTTTCTAAACTAGCGGCCATGGCCTCCCTGTTCATTTCTCCGTGGGTGTACAGGGCAGTCTTGGGTTGGAAAGTCACTCATTAAAAGATTTTATTACTGTCTTGAGGAAACTGTTGTGAACATTTTTTTTTTCTTGTCAGCCGTAGTTTGCAGAGAATACGTAGAGGGAAAGCAAAATGAATTGCTGGAACTTAAAATCGACTCATTTCTACAGACAGTTTTGTGAAGAAGAGCGCCAAGGTCTTCGGGGTTAGAATGGAAAGCTTCCATATCAGCAAATTGACTGTCTGAGTGTTCAGTTGGTCTTGTGTTCCTTTCTCTGCAATTTTTTTTTTATTTGTTCATCATGAAACTGAACAGGCAATATGGGTTCCACATGGAAGATCTCTTTTTTATCTTTTTTGTCTCAACCATCTATTCTTCACTCCTCACATGACAGCAAACCTTGAGCAAACGGCTGGATGGTGGTTAGTCCGTGGTTTGAATTAATTTAACGATGTGCAGTTGTTATGTAAACTAAGAATTTATACCTGAAATTTGTGAACTTGGGGCAAACCTTAAGCTAACAGCTGGATTGTAGGTGTCCCACGGTTTGATTAAATTAATGGTATGCAGACTTCATCGACAAATTTAAATGAGTTTTTGTGAAGCTAGGGAACGCTCAAAATATTGCTGGAGAGTTTTTTGTGGTAAACCTAAGATAATAAACAAGTATATATTTGCATTACAGTAGATTACCGTACATGATTCATAATTGCTTTCACTTGTTTCTGGCTAGAAGGTTAGGCTTTTCTTTATTTTTCCTTGAATGAGAATCAATCAACCGTTAGAGTCAAGATGTGACTTAGCTTAATATAGCCATTAAGCAAATGCAACCATTATTTGGTAACTGGAAAAAAAAAAATGAAAGAAAAGCATTCGGGTGTCGAATGTTAATTGCCCGCCAGAATTTGTTGTTGGCCAAGTCCAAGATTTTGGCCATATCTTGATACCCTGAAGGTTTCATGTCGATTGCTCATGCCATTCATGAGATAGGTGCTAAGAGGAAGGTGATATGAACTAGTTGACTTTTGGCAACCATTTTGGTGACCTTGACCTTGACCCCGAGTGCCCATTTTCGAACCCGGCCAAGGTTTTGGTCATATCTTGATACCCTGAAGGTTTCATGTTGATAGGTCAAGCTGTTCATGATATATAATGGTGCTAAAGGCGGGCGACAAAAACTAGTCGACCTTTGGGAGAAATTTTGCTGATCTTGTCCTTGGCCCCGACTGCCCATTTTCAAATTCGACCAAGATTTTGGTCATATCTTGATACCCTGAAGGTTTCATGTTCATAGCTCAAGAAGTTCATGAAATATAATGGAAACACACACACACACACACACACACACACACACACACACACACACACACACACACACACACACACACACACACACACACACACACACACACACACACACAGGCAAGCAAAAACATATCGCTCCAGCTTGAAAAGCTGGGCAATGATATTTAGATGTTTTTAGCCTGCAGAAGTTTGTGATAGGCCTATAGTATTATCCTTATTCTTTGAAAGAAACGCCAGATGAATATATTGTAATACTGTATTCTTCTCTAAGGTGCGTATACGCACATTTATTTCATAATTTTGCAGGTAACCGGTGGTGCACCTTTGATCTCAGCGCTCAGAGTAACGAAAATGTCAATCACATGTAAATCACATCTTGTGGCTCGATTCGTAGAGTACTGGGACAGGAGCACGTGGTGGAAGGCATGCGGCGACTTGAGTTCATGAGTTGGTCAGTTTATATATTCATTTATTATTTTTTATTTATTTTTTATTCATTTATCATATAAATCCTACTAGGGCAACGTAGCTTCCGACATTTATGCTTAAATTTGGGCAAAATCGGGTTTGGCAGTTTGAGCAAACCAAAATATGGTTAGCTAGCAAAGATGTCTGGTTCGATCCTGGTTAGTGGTCAACGGTTCGGTTAAATTTGCTCTAACTGCAAAAGTTCAAGACTGTGTTCAATGAAAACCATAGAACAATGTTAGCCTTAGTTTACTGGGAATATTAAACCAACTTCGAGATAACATTTGGTATGGAGGTCACCAGCCAAAGAACAAACTCAACCATACCATTGACTTTTCCTTTCATTTGCGCGTTCGTTACTTTAATAATGCTTTATTGATCTTTATTCACTGAGTTAATGTAATCTCATACCCAATATGATCATTCAAGTGACGCTTCTGTGTTTTCTTATTCCAGTGATGATGCAGATGGGGTTCACAGATCTCATATTTAGTCTGGGAGGGAAACAGAATAATAAAGTTTGGGAACCACTGATGCCGATAGATCAGCAGTCAAAAGTGATGGGTCCAGGTCACATTTCAGGTGTGGCGGTATCTCATGAGTGCCTGATCTGATCGGGGTCAAACTTAGCACATATACTGCATGTGGAAATGGGATGAAGTAATCCGATTTTGGTACATAATTTCTGGTAAAGCTTCACTGTCTTCTTTGAAATATCTTTCTTGTATATTCTGATATTACTTAACTTTACTGAATATATTTTCCTTCACTAAATTATCGTGACCCACGTTTTTTCAGTTTAGTTATCCCATGCAGCAAAAAACGTTGTCTTGACGTTCGGCCAACATTGCCAATGAACTAAGGTTAATGATGGTCTATAGTTTTCAGTAAACGAGAAAATATATAGAATTTTTGCAGGTAGTGCGATGGTAAACTGACCATAAGCCATTAATCAGGATCGAACTTGAGAAAAATGTGGTAGCAAACCAAATTTCCATTTCCTCAAACTGCCAAATCAAATTTTCCCCACTTCCGAGTGTAGGGACCAGAGACCAGTCCGTTCCAGGTAGTTAAAAAAAAAAAAAAAACAATGACTAACTTTTGAACTCAAACTGCAACACTTCACTCACCACGAGTTCCAGCTGAGCACAATACCAATGACTGCAAGATAAAAATTGTACGGGTGGACATTCCAATGAGTTTAGTGATGAGGCCAAATTTGTACCAATAGTTACCTGCAAAATTATGAATTAAGGATGTGTATACGCAGTGTCAGTGGCTGGCGTTCACACTACTGAAGAATATTGACGTCTAAAGCCGAAATGATGGCATGGGCCATCGAAAACCAGGTGTCTAGGGAATCTAAGGTGACAGACAATGCATTTTTTTTTTCTTTTCCTGTCACGCTTTGAAGTGACTGCCAGTTTCTTTAGTCACTACTGCGTCATGCAGGGAGGTGGGTAAATGGCATTGCCAGTCTACTGCATGATGGGAGTGCTAAGAATGATGGGTTACACTTCCACATCCTCTGGTTCTCTTGCTGCCAATGCTGGCCGCCAGGTCTCTGCCACATCCACCCCTATCAAGCCACGCATTCATGCATGGAAGGGGTTGTGTGAAAGTGCGATCAGGAAGGAACTGAAGGTGATAGTATCGTCAGTGTCGAGTGTGAAACTGTCACTTGAGAATGGAAATCACCGCCTCGAGTGTGATATATCCAAGTTGCGTTCCCATGCCTCCTCTCATAACTCCTTGCCACCACTTGAGTGACCCTGCTGACCCTACAGAGCCGGCAAACTTCCCCTACCCTTCTGATGCCACGGGAGAGACCTCAAGCTTTCGGGCTATGAGGACGAGGATAGGTGGTCAGAAGTCACGTGCAACCCAGCCACTTTTACAGAGCCCATGGGTCACCACCGTCTCACTACTATTTCTGTAGGTCATTGTCATTCCTGTAGTGAACTAAAAATTCAACGAATTAAGTCCCTTCTAAGTAAATTTTTAGAGGATGGAATGTTGGATTGAAACTGGGATGTGCCATGCCTCCATGGTTGTTCAATCTGTATATGGATGGGGTTATTAAAGAGATACAAGGTAGGCTTTAATGAGAGAGGGCAACGTATGGAAACTCCCTGTACTGTTGTTTGCAGATGACACTGTACTGTTAAGTGAAGACTGTGTGAAGCTGCAAGGCTTGGTGAATGAGCTTGAAAGTGTGTATAAGAAACGGAATCTAAACGTGAATGCAGGGAAGAGTAAAGATATTGTCCTCGAGAGAAATGAAGCCACTGGATGTACAGCGATGTTGGATGATGGAGAAATGGAAAATGTAAGTGCAATTAAGTACCTGGGTAGTGTGATAGTACGGATGAAAGGTTGGAGGGTGAAGTGCTTGAAAGGGTACGACAGGGAAGAAAGGTTGCTGGTTCTTTGAAGTAAAAAAAAGTCGCCACATGACAATATTGTGATACCAACTCTAACGAATGGAAGTGATGCTTTGGCCTTGTTGGAAGGTCACAAGTCAAGTGCGAGAGCAGTGGAAATGATTTATCTGAAAGGTCCATGTGGAGTTACATGGAGAGACATACTGACAAATGACGAAGTGAAAGATTGTTGTGGTGTGGATGTGACAGAAAGCGTTAACAGAAATACACTGAGGTGGTTTGGCCATTTGGAGAGTATGGAGAGCGAGAGACTAACGAGGAGAGTGCATGTGAGTGAGGTGGAAGGGGGGAGAGGGAGGGGGAGGCCAAGGATGAGATGGAAGGATGGAGTGGAGAGGTATATGAGAAAAGGGGGTGTAAGCTGGGAGCACGGCAGTGGAATGGCGGGGAACCGAGCGACGTGGAGGCGATTTTTTTGTGGCCATCTTTACAGTATTAAGGTGCCTGGCAATAGATGGATAGAAAACTGTGCTATAGAAAATGTGTTTGCGTGAAAATGAAGTGATTTGTTTGTGGCAATTACTGTGTGCCATAAGGTTTAAACTTTGGTATTCACCCCTCCCACACATCATAGGGCATAGTGCCATTCAGAAACACCCGAAAAAACTGGACAGCTTTGCCGCAACACTAAAAGCTGCCTCTTTATTTCACCATCTTGCTCAAAAATGCATCCACCTAGACACCCGGAGATGCTTACAGGAGAGCGACGTAGGACTGGCAAGTACAGTACTTTCGTCTCTTTCACTGAATATCCTAGGCGGTGTACTTACTGATATATGATGGTTAGAAAATAGTTTTTTAAAATATTCCTCTATACTGTGAGTGGTGAGCCAGATTAAACTCCGGACTCCCTACAGGCTACAAATTTCTGCTCATTTCCATTGTCAATATCCCAACGTTACCCTAATCTTTGCACATGTCTACACAGCCTCTGGTCTAAATTTATCTCTTACGTAACTTCTGCACGTCGTAAATCTAACCAATCCATGAAGTAACCACAATCTAACCACTAGCATAAGATCTGTCCCACATCCACAGAAGCTCTACTACAGAATCATGATTTACGTAACGTCTGCACACTGGTAATCAAGCCAAACCATGAGGCAACCAATGTCTAACTGTTAACTTATGATTTACCCGAAGTTGACAAAAGCACCAGTGTTAAATCATCGCTTGCATAACGTCTGCATATGTTAAATAAATCCAAACCATGGGATAACCACCATGTGGGATGGTACTACAAAAGCCAGGATCAATGCAACCAAAATGTCTTGATCCAGTCAGCTACATCTATGTGTTTTCTGTCAAATACAAATTGAAGAGGATTTCCTACCTCATAAATCAACTTCATATGATTTGTTCAACTATGTGCACACTCGAACTGATCTTTGAATTAAGACAGCCAGGTCCTATCAGTAAGCACCTGTGAGAGATCATACTCAGATACCAGTTCTCAAGTCCCAGTGCCTCCTGCAGAAGTATCACGTTTATCTTCTGCATGATGACCTCATCGATATCTGGTCTCATGCCTCAGACTTACTTGTCTGACACAGCCTGTTGAGAGAGGAAGGGGAGAAGTCAAAGGTCATGACACATAGGGTGTCATTGACGTAATGATGACGTATGACTGAGTTTGACACTGTCCTTCACTGCAACCTTGCCACCAGTTACATCACTCACTAGGCCTCTTTTTTGTTCATCAGCCGCCGACATAGTCGACATACTCGTACACTGATGTCTAGGTCGTTGCCATTAGTGAAGCAACATTGCCCACTGGTCCATCACAAGTCAGTACTGTAGAGGAGAACCAGCAGAGCATGTAGCTTGTCAGAGGTGTGTTGGACCTGAAAGGTTCTAGCTGTGGTGGTTGCTGCACCCAGGTAGCTGAGGGCAGTAATGGCCTAGGTGGTGACTGGATGTGGAAGTGATCTGGACCAGGACTGGCAGTGATGGCAGCCTGCTGGGGGTTGCTGGGAACCTGTCAGTGTTGGTTGGGTCTCCTCTTATAGTGTAACTTTGGAGAGTCCTTCATCCTTGTGTGAGGTGGCTGATAATAGGTCACATACTCTGCTTGAATGATGGTGGTAGTATCTGGGAATGGTAGTTGAATCTCACCAAGGTGTGGTTAGCCAAACGCTAGACAGGAGGGTGATGGGGTGAACATCAATGTCGTGGGTCTATGTCCTGTGCTTCTCGCCCTGGCATCCTCCAGAGGTCCTCTGAGAATCTCAACATGCCATGCATGGTGCCTCCCACCTTAGTTAGACCATTTATTTTTGTTGTTTGCTGGCAGTCTTCTGTCAAATGCACCGGTTTGAGGGGAGGCGGTGACTGAGTCAGTAGAGAGGTGGTGTACTGTCCAAATGGATGCGGGTTTGAATCGTGCCTGAGGCACTGGATTTGAATTTCGTTAAACAAAAGTACAGATCAACCAAAGATCTACCAACATGTCAAAAAAAACACACATGCTGATGCCAGTACACTAGTCCTGTATGAGAGCCCTTGCATGCATTCAGTATGGCCAATGAATGTCAGTGCCGAAGTGGTGACGTGAGAGGTGTATGGTACATAGGAGGGCTACTGGACCTTTGGATGTCTAGATGCTCATAGGGGCACCTCCCTTAGCACCTTCAGTCCATCTGAGGTCCTACAATTGACAAGTGGGTGCCAAGTCACCTTAGTGTGCAAAACAAAAGCCTGTTTTGGATGTGGCTGTGCCTGCACTGCCTAAAAGAGAGAAACTGAGAGAATACAGCTGGAAAACAATACCTAATTGTTTCTGTAGAGGCTCAGACAGCTATCACTAGACCAAGGCATTCCACACCCCTGTGAACACCCATAGTTGACCTGCAGAATCCTCATCCTTGGGGTAGAGGACACACTCCCGGTGAAGGATAAACCAGATGCTCAGTCAGAGATCAGGATTCTCATTGTTTAGTGGTGTTCTTGTTGCTGTAGCAATGCCAGGCCCATCTGAATATGACCTTGCCAAACTTGAAGCTCAAGTTCTCCGTTCCTACAGTCCACAATCCCCCTGCAGAGAATGAGGATGGAGTTGATGGACGTTTGTATAATCAGGCAGCAGAGCCGCCTGGGTATGTTGGTGCAGCTAAAGGAAGTCATCCCTCACCTCGACCTTCAGTCTGGTGCTGTGGCCTGATATGATACTGAGCCTTGGCCCAAGGCAGTCTAAGTACCTGTAAGCTATTCAGTCATATAATCTACCTTGGGGTTTCTCGATCATTTATTGCTCTACACACCTTTCTGAGTTTCATTTAACTCTGTGGCATCCCTCATACCTGTTGTTTATTGGATGAGCAATGGTGACATGTGAATCTATCATTCAAGATCATACCATGTGTTGGGAGAAAACGGTTACCAAATGCACATAATGTGTTCCAAATTGGAGGCAGTTTAGCGACTAACCTAGCATCACTAGAATGTGTCAGAGTTTACATGTTTTGCCACTTTAAAGCGTTTAAAACATTACGTTTTTTTCCACGAATATAAAATATCACATAATACATGCTGCCCTTTTCAGTTAGGAATGTATTCTAAATTATAATAATTTTCAATATTTACGATATGGAAGTTAGCACATAGAATGATAAGACTTATGAAAATTGATCATACGCCCGGTACTTAAATTTGGGTGACCTTTTCATAAATTTACTTTGACCTCTGATGTTCCCTTTCTTTTCCTATGTGGCCCCCCAGAAATGTGGCATGGCTCCCTGGGGGACCATATGGCCCACACTGATCACCACTGATGCAAATGGCTTAGTAATGCAACACTTGAACAATATTAATTTTCCTGTAATTTGTTTCATTTCAAAGATCTGCGAAGGGAACTGAAAGGAATTACTGGCTCCTACATATTTCCAAAGGTAGCACTGTGACAGTGCAACACTCTTGCATTATAGTCTGTCTGAAGGCCAAATATTAATGTTTTCTTGTAATACTGACAATCGATTGATAATTCTTAAACTAAATTACCTGATGCTTTATCCTTCCACCAAGTTTAGTTCAGATCAGATCAAAACTAGCCCTCTGATCTCGTCCTTTTGCCTATTGTTCTAAAAACGAATACCTTCACTCGTGGCTAACTGCTTATTCTACCACTGTAAGTTCCGTTCTAACCGAGCTATTTCAGTAACAGGGCTGAGTTTTGACTGTCATCTGTGACTGCTGGTTCTCAAATAAAAAATTCATTTCTTGTCTGGCACTCAGTCCTTCCTCCAAGTTTGGTTGGAATTAGATCAAAACTGTTTGATTTGACCTTACCATATGATCTCGATCTTTGATCTATTTTTCTTAGATCATGTAATCCGAGGCTAACCCTCAAACCTTTACCAGGTTTTGTTCAGAGCAGATAAAAAATGTCTGGGTTATGCTTTCCATATACTAACAAATATACTCGCCGATCGAAACATTACACCACCACACTAAGCGTGGTGAGTGGAGTACTAATCATTTTTTCCACGAAAGTGCATCATTTTGTTACATGTGCGTTACCGTGAAATTGCACTGAGCTGTGCACCCCATAAACTTTTAGAAATATGAGGGGCGATGGATGCTCATTAGGCTTCCTAAAGTATACAAAACCATTTTGGACAGTATTATTTACAGCCACTTCCCACGAATTTTATATCTGACACCCCACCCATCGCCATCATCATGTTGTTGTTGTCGTCATTGTTACTCATGATGATGATGATGATGATGATGATGATGATGATGATGATGATGATGATGATGATGATGATGATGGTGATGATGATGATGATGATTATGCTAGTCGTCTGTATCATGAGCACTGAAGATAGGATCAAATCACAATAACATGAAAACACAGTGAGGAGAAAATATGAATAATCACCATTGGCTGGGACTTGCATTTATTTGCTTGTATGTCTATTCATTTAGTAATCGAACCTTTGGTATTCTAAGTTACACCACGTAGGCGAAATAAACCACACTAACAGTGTTCATCTTAAGTCGCACCTACAACGTTTAACGGGTAAAGCCATTCTAGTGACTATAAAGGGTGCATCGCTGTTAATGTCCATCACCTACATTTATGCTATCTTCTTGTCCCTTCACACCTCCTCCAATCGTCATAATTATGTACTCACATGTACCCCTTCCACCACCCATTATGACAGACGTGGAGGCCCATGAATACTATGGCTTCGTTTCATAGTGTAAGACGGATTGAAAGGTGGGAAGCATTAGGAGGAGGGTCATGTAGGATAGCAGGCTGGTTACCTTTGTCCATTCAGGAAGAAGTTCAGCAAACGCCCCGCTCCACTTACTGGTTTAGCACTTTCCGATATGAACTTAAAGCACGAGAGGGTGACGGTTTACGCAAGAACCTATTTTGTGGCAGTAATTTATGAAAGTGAGCATGAAAGTAAAAAGTCGGTGCATGACAACGGACGGAAGTTAAGCCTGGATCATGTTTAATGGACGCAATTCAAGAGTATGCAATGAGTGTGAGTTACTTGAGAAAACAGGTGCACTTACATAGGAACACAGAAAAGTGAAGAAGTAAATCAGCGTTGTGGTATTCATGTGGGTGTGACTGAAAGTGTTAAGAGAAATACCCTGAGATAGTTTGGCCATGTGGGGAGTACTGGGAATAAATGACTGACTAGAAAAGTGTATGTGAGAGGTGGAGGGAGAGAGGAGACTGAGAACAAAGCTGTGTGTGAGTTGGGGGGAGGGCAACCAAATGGCAGAGTACAGAGCGACATGGAGACAATATACTTGTGCTCAACCCTTGCGAGACTAAGGGAAATGGATAAGGCTACAGACAGATAGATAACATTTATGGAAGTGATGTGATCATTAGACTTGGCTACAGTGCATGCCACACTAATGAACGAAATCAGTAGCGAGACAGAGAAGCTAAACATTACTATAAAAAAAAAAAAGACTGCCAGAATTTAAAGGTGTGTGTATATATATATATATATATATATATATATATATATATATATATATATATATATATATATATATATATATATATATATATAGATAGATAGATAGATAGATATATATATATATATATATATACTATCGCCGTTTCAGATAAGATATTACGGCCGTAAAAAACAGATACAGTATATGCAACAGTTAATTCCCTCACTGCTTCTTGTGTGTATCTCCATTCCGTGAACTGAGGTAGAGTATGTTTGAGGTCACGGCAGCGAACCGCATTCTCGTTGTCTTAGGAGGTTTTTGGCACTTCTTCTTTAGATACTTATTTTGCACACTAGGCATTCATAGCTTCTTGCTTGCTATAAATAAATTTTCGATATCAACAATGACTGCATCAGTAACATTTAAAAAAAATTATTACTCTCCGTACATATAACAACAGAATCCAGAACTGGTTAAGGAAGAGGTGTCAAGAGCCTCGTTAATCGACAACTATGCAACAAATGTTGCAAAAAAGCTGCAGTGCAACCTTCTGACGTAATGGAAAGGTATGTACAGTTACCTCCACTTCTAACGAGTACAGCAGGTGGTGTGTTTGGTGAAATGTGGCACCATTGTGTTTGTTTACATTATAGTAACAGTGAATGGGCAGACCGTCAGAGCTTCTCCTCCGCTACAGTATCTAGTACCCACAGCAACAATGTTTTTTCAAGTCATACTCTGTCTGCAAATCCAAGAGCTTGCCACGTATGTAGAATAGAAGGTTGAGGGAAAAACAATTAGTAATGGCACTGGCTCGCATTGTTTCTCTGACAGGAGATGGCTGTGAGGCAAGGTGGAACGAGTGGAGAGGGGACAGGTGGTGGCTGAACCGGGGTGACCATAAATGATTCATGATTAAGCATGTGACACAACGGTAATGCCATGTTGTGAAGAAAAACAGTCATTATATTCGCAAACCATGGTATAAACAGATGTCCTGTTTCATAGAATTATAGCTATTTTGAGTGTTGGACAGCTATTGGCTGTTGCGAAAGTGTTGTGCAGTCACCATACTGATGGATCACGCGGAGGTAATGAGAGACTGTATTTACATAATGAATGGATATTTTGATTATAATAAAAAAGAATCGGTGTTACGGATGTTCAGTCCAAAATTGATGTCGGTTTCTTCGAGGTGCTATTTCATTAGTGTGGGTAGTTTTGACACAGCATCCACAAATATTGATCATCGATTATTATATTCTCTTATTAGTTTTCAAACAAGTATTGCACATTCAGGCCTTCCTTAGCTTCAGACGGATTATACTATTTAATCGTGGGTCTCCACTCACACACTGTTCATCCAGAGGGAGCATTACTGTATTTCCCATACCAACACCAAACATCATATATGTTGGTGATGACCTTTACTTCCACCTGCTCACCATCTCACTCGCTCCTACTCCACAACAATCCACTTCCACACACACCTTACAATGCACGGCGCATTTCACGTCATGATAGTTTAGGTCCTGCTTCCGGTTGTCCTACAAATGATATACTATGTGTCCATTTTCTGTCACTGAAATTCCAAAGATAGTATAGGGCCAGTAGTCACTGTTACAGAGACATGGACCCACTATCTTTCCCTGGGTCTATTATATCGCATTGTAGCAACTTGTAATTCCATGAGTGAACCTGTGTGTGTGTGTGTGTGTGTGTGTGTGTGTGTGTGTGTGTGTGTGTGTGTGTGTGTCTCTCTCTCTTTCTCAAACACACACACACACACACACACACACACACACACACACACACACACTCACACTCAAAATTCCGGCCCTTCCTCGTATAATGGGTAACGAGACCTGATATTGGATTCCTTATCATATCGCATCAATACGACGAGAGTGCAGCCTTATCAATGGCCTTGAGTAAATCTACTGGATGACGTGGAGTAGCTTCAGAACCCGACGGCATTTTTCGTAAAACGAGGTGTTAGAGTTTTATCATCCAGGTGCTGGAACACCAAGGTTGGTTAAGTTTACGTAGACGCTCCAGCAGTACTCAATCTTTATCCTACCGTAAGTCCAGCTTATCCTTGGCTGTGTTATACTGTCTAAGCAGTATTATGACACGGTGCATAAAACACTCCTTACTTTATAAAATTGCATTGTTCACTGTATTGTTTCTGTTGGTAGAATACAAGCTCTCATTCAGACTGCTGGGAGGTGAATGTGTGTTCAATGGTCAGTCAGTAGTCACCAAAACCGCGACTTTGGCTGCTATCTTGGCAGGAAAGTGAGTAAGTCGGTGAAGTGTATTACCAGACACCCTGCACAAACACACGTAGGCTATACGCAATTTTACTCTCTCCCAGCACCACCACGCCACCTGCTGTATATATTTTGCGTGGCCGTGGTCACAGACTAAAACCTTGTGTTATAATGGCAGACAATAGACAGATATGCGTGGTAAAGGAAATATTGCTCACTCTGGATAAACAATTTGTGACTGTTGACACACGGTTAAATAGTAAAATGCGTCTGGAGCTATGGAGGGCCTGAATGTGTAACACTTCTATAAAAACAAATGTATGAATGTTTTAAAGAGAGTGCAATATACGATGATCAATGTTTGTGGATGTGTCACAACTATCCAGACTAATGAAATAGCACCTCGAAGAAGGCAACATCATTTGTGGACTGAACATCCGTAACACATTATTTCATTTATTATAATAAAAATATGCCTTCATTATGCAAACACAGTATCTCAATACCTCCGCGTGATCCATCAGTATGGTGACTGTACAACATTTTCGCACAAAAAGCCTATAGCTGTCCAACACTCAAAGTAGCTATAATCCTATGCAACAGGACATCTGTTTATACCATGGTTTGCGAATATAATGATTGTTTTTCCTCACAATAAAACAGCCTGAATGATGCACAACATGGCATTACAGTTGTGTCACATGCTTAATCATGAATCATTTAAGGCCACCCCGGTTCAGCCACAAAAATGTTATCGCAGTTCAGTTGCACATTCACTAGACCCAGGTGAATCACGTTTCGAGACACCGGACATCACACCCTCTAACATTTATGCACAACTACAGTTGTTCACCACACTGTATGACGAACATTAAGACTCCGACATTCATCCAATTCACGTTATTGCATACGGAGGTACAGATCACCTCAGAACATCTGTATAATCACACCCTTCATCTTTCTAAACGAAACACGACAAAGTTTCGATACATGCGCCCCCACCACCTGTCCCTCCTCCCCTCCGTTCCACCTCGCATCACAGTCATCTTTTGTCAGAGAAACATTGGAAGCCAGTTGCATTACTATCTGTTTTCCTCTCTACCTTCCACTCTACATACGTGGCAAACACTTGGATTTACAGACAGTATGACATGACAGAACATTGTTTCTGTGGGTACTAGATATTGTAGCGGAGGGGAAGCTCTGCCGGGTCTGCCCATTCACTTACTATTACTGCGATGTCAACAAACACAGTGGTGCCACATTTCACCAAACACACCATCCGCTGTACTCATTAGAAGAGGAAGTAACTGTACGAGGAGTCATGGCATTGTATTGTATAAATTATCTTTCTATTACATCTAATCACAAACGTGCAGAATTATTAATAATCGAATTACAACAATTGCTGTGTTACCAGGTACGGGATGAGCTATCTGGTGAGCTGCCTTCTGAAGAGATCATCCCAATTCACGACATCGACTCTCGCTGGCCTTGTCGCTACAGGTTCGCCAGCCTGCCACCCCTGCCTCATACCTGACTTGTCATATTCAGAGTTTAAGGTGTGAATGTGAATGCTTCTGTGTTCTTTAATGTACACTCATACGCTTAACTACCTGCCCTCAACACCAGGATCCCACTACATAAAGTCTACGTGGTCTATGTGTCATTTTATATTATGGTTACGCATACAACCAAACCAAAGTAGTTGTTAAATTTAGTAAGAAAATTATTTCTTTTCTGTATACATTCATTTCCGTATAAGTAGGCCCATCTCCTTTGACGCACCACCACCTGCTTGTGGTATAAGTCTCCCTCACATCTGATATTTTTAAAGGTTCTTAACTCAAATAAGTCAGCAGTATCTTTGATATTTTCTTCGTCAAATAACTCCGCTTCACGTTTAGTCTGCTGCTGACTGCCCTGTTTCAGACTTGCTGTCTTTCACATCAAGGACTATATTATTATCGTTTGATGTGGAGGTTCTCTTACACCTCTTGCTTACCAGTTTAATTCTGCATATGACATGTTAATTTATATTATTTGGGACAACTATTTAAGAATTAAGAAAGAAAAATACAAGTACAGAATAAACTACAAATGCTAAGATGGGGAACTAGTGAGCCATCTAAGCCCTCGACAGTAAGGGCTGTAAACCATTTCATACCCAACTGCATCAGAATGACGTAAATAACACCTGATGTGCCTCTTCCCATTCTTTCGTTATACAGTGACAATCCACACACCTGACATACCTTAACACTCTGATGACGAAATGAATCTTTTTTTTTTTTTTTAATCATATTACCAACAGCCGATTTTACTCAGTTTAAGACTGGCCTTTTGTCGTCACCGCTATCTTTCTGACAGCAATAATATACTGTTGCTAACGCCATGCGATTTTATTTAGCTTACTGTGGGATTAGCTTTTCATGTTTATGGTAGGGCTATATGAAGTGTCTGGGAATGGGATAGCCATTTGGATTAAAAGAAGGCATCATTTCCCTCTGCGAAAATTAGATTAACACAAACAGCTGTCGATAATACCTGTCTGGGAATGAAAACCATATACATACATACATACGAGATATATATATATATATATATATATATATATATATATATATATATATATATATATATATATATAAAACCTCTGTGGTACAGTGGTAGAGTGTGCGTTGCGCGCGATGGTGGACGCCGGTTCGCCTCCCATCAGAGTTGTAAAGATTTATGGAAGCGTTCATCGTGCCACTAACTACTTTGGTGGACATAACGGGTGATGTTGTTGAACCAGTGTTGCATACTAGTATGCTTGCACCCAGTCGGCTTAAGGCAAGCCGATTACACTTAGTTCACAGACTACACACACACATGCAAAGCCACTACAACACTACAATCACACTTATAAGCACTTCTCACCCTACATACAGTCTCTACCAGACAGCCTAAGCCACTGGGTAGAGATACATTGACTGTAACATCCTGCTTCGGTAGGGACAGGCCGGTCCTACAGTTAAATCATCAAATAAGCTTTGCTGCACAGGTACGGGGGATACAATTAATTTTAACCCCAACGACAGTTCACAGTGACTGATTTTCTTTAATTACTGTGATAAACACTTTCAGGTTCTTGCGTGTTTAAAGAAGTTTGATGCAAATAGTGTGATATCTGGTTCAAGACAATGATGGTGTTCACTGGTGATACTGGGGAGGTAGTTATTTATCATTAGAGCCAATGAGGAACAAGCAGACTCAGAGGGGTACGAAGTATTTATAGCTTAATATAATAAGGACATGCAATGCAGCACTGTGCAGATTAAGGAAGGTACCTGCAGACACACTGTGTTGACAGCACTCTCGGATAACAGTCACTGACCTCCTTAAAGGTCGCATAATCTTAGTTATAAATCTTAGTATGTTCATGCTCATACTATTTTGAGTCATGTGATGATAAGATTAATAATTATCTGACGTTCAGTCGATCAATGTTACCGAATCTGCTGGCATGTATACATTCATATATATATATATATATATATATATATATGTTTATATGCATGTATGTATCGGTTAAAAGCCCAACTCACCACTAAGATGGTACTTTTTAAGGACAATTATGATCATTAATTTGCTTGGTGTATCATCCTGCTTTTTCAGTTAAAAAATATTGACATCATATACAGACTAATTATCAAGCATATTTTACTTATGGGTCCCAAATGACTCTATTAAATGAGTGATATGCTTTTTAGATTTATTATCTATGAGTACATGAATAAAGTAAATATGAAATAAAATCAGTTAAATATATGTGGTAGTATTTAGCACCTTCCATCAGGTTTACCAAATGACCTTTGTATTCCCCCTAATATTGTATGCTGGATATTTCTGACAAAATTACTCTTTGCTACAACATCCCTGCCGTATGTCTGTGCTGCAACGTTGTTTGAATGATAAACAATATACTCTAGAAAATAACATGCAGTTGTTTTGTTTTATACTGCACAGTTCACTCACTAAGCTAGACGATGTGTCATGTATCACGCTGTCTGACTTACCCTACGATGACTTGGAATACCACTTGTTGTGGCCTGCTAACAATGGCTTTCGGAAATAAACATGACCGGGAAGCACTAGGAATATGGCCTTTAGCAAAATATTGATATGTGTTCTCGCACTCCACCAAGACGTCCTTCCAGCATTGGTGTGATGACGGGGTAAGAATTCTTCAAACTAATATTGTGAACACAGGAAACACTGGTGGACCTCAGGCATGATAACGCCAATAAATGTCGTGGGTCATTCGATGTACTGTAAATAGCTCGTAACTGCACTCAGTAGTAGCTTAAGTTAATGGTACTTTGAAGGACAATATTTTACAATATAAAATTCATTCTCTTCCCTACTTTCATTTATGAAAGATTTTCAATACCTGTCCAAGAATCACAAATTGAAGCACCTCCGGAACAGCAGTTCTACACACGTGTGTCACAGCGCTACACCTGAACTATAAGCTGAATGAAATTTACGATTAATTCACTGTCGTAACCAAGACTTGCTGTTACTGGAAGGACAAGGAAAGGAGGTGAACATTCTTCCCGTGTTTCTTGTTCTTCATGTACTGCAATGTTGGGGACAATACATAAGCCTAATCACTTACCAGTATATAATAATCAGAAAAGTTTGCTGGATTCCGAAGATTGCACCACTGGGTTCTGTTAAGAAATTTCTGCTGCCCAGTTATTTATGCTAATGAAGTGGATCAGTATATTTGTCGGAAACTGTGCAAACAAATAGTAATTATGCCACAAGGTGCACCGTAACGTTGTTTGTTCCTTTTGTTATGATGTAATGGTGGTAAGAATGCATCTAAATATTGGTACGCTAGTGAATATGTTATAAACTTCCTCAGTAAAAGAGGTCTTTCATAGGGAGAATAAAATTGTCTGAGAATAGGAAGACGACAAGAAGATAACGGAGACTTTTTTTTTTTTAATTATTTACAAAACAAAGAAAAATCGTCTGTTAGTAGGGAAAATAGGAAAAGATACGTCATTATTATGGTGGACATAATTTCACCCCCCCAAAAAAAAGATAAATCCCTATAAAGTGTTGTAACAAATATATTTTTGCCACTTGTCTGCTAATGACACTCATATAGTTGTGTCCCCTTAACTGACAAACTATAATAGAGCAAGATCAGCTATTCTGCCTTTGTTAGCTGGTATTTCATTTCCATAATACTTTTTTTTTTTTTTTTTAATGTACGAGACGGAAGTGTTTAACTGAAATTTGCTTAATATTTTTCTTTAGCATCTTGAAATAAAAAGTGTCAGATTCAAACTAGACACAAAGGTTATCGGCAATGGTTTTGGAAATGGTAAACACTTGTACAATATTTTCAAAAACATTTGACTGATCTTTATTTATAAAGGGTGAGTTGAGATTCCTATATTAAAAGGCTTCCCCTCTGTCGGTGATGCTGTTGATTGTGATGTTCTGAGAAGAATGAGATAGCCAGAACTATCATATTAGTATACAAGTGCTCGCTTAAGTTCTAATCATAAAAAGTTTGGGTGTATGCAGGTATGTGTGTGTTTATTTACATCATTGATGTCAAACTTACTCCTTCCCAAGGGCTAGACTTCAGTTGTGTTGATCGTCCGAAGGCCAAGTCTACCTAACAGTTTTATTACATGTAATTTTGTGAGACTATCAGTAACATGTAACATAATTTTGTGAGACTATCAACCTTATTATCAACTTCAACTGGTGACTGACAACTTTTATTCCCACTCACTATAAGCTACAATAACCACTGACCTCAAATGAATGTAAACCAATAGGAATAATAGCTGTTTACCAAGCATCAACTCAACCAAACTTGTGGTGCGTGTCTCTGGGAGCCTAGACTAGCTTGTTTAAGTTTTACACTTCGCCCGGATTTATCAAAATAGGAAATACTGTTTCCATATTTCCATCAGATGAGTGAACAGTATTTGCGCACTGTATTATACATTATTACATTAAAGCGCATGCAGGATTTAAATTTGAAACATAAAACTGGAAACTCGTTGAATGAAAAAAAAAAAAAAAAAGGTATGAAATATAATACGGCAAAGCCGCAGCCAATTCAAACGTTCGGAGAAGTTCAGTACGCCTTCTATCCTTTGCAGTGGCACTGGCTTCTGCTGCAAGTCATTGACTATTTAAAAGTTTCGTGACGTATTTGTTTACCAATGAATTATTCAAATGGTATATTTATTAACTGAATTATCAATAAATATTTCCTAACAGTGTTCTAATATTTGTTCACTTGATCATGACAATTTTTATGGGATTTTTCGTTTGGTATTTCTTGTTTTCTGAATCATTGCATACAAGATGTTTTAGACGATTATGCTAGGTGAACATCTGAATTAACCTTGTGCCCTTGATCTTTGACCTATTGTTCTAAAACCACTTTTCCTCCTGGGCTGCCTGTCAGTCCTTCCACCAAGTTATGGCAAAATCGAATAAATATATTCTTGTTTGTACAAACATACACATGCCACCCAAAATTTAATATCCTCTCTCGCGGACGCGGGTGTAAAAAGACCACCGTAGTGAAGGGTTTGACGGAGACTGGACTGGCATACCGTAACAGGTGCCCGACTTATGCCATGTGAGGGCGTCGGGTAGAGGGAAGAGACCACAAAGTAGAAATAGAGACCAAATGGTAGAGGTAGAGACCAAAAATAATTTTACTGTATATGTGCAAATACATTATTTTAATAATAGCAGCAGGTGCCGTTTACCCTCTTCACCATAATGACGTCGTTTTATCTTATCCTTGCCATCAGTGAAATAGTATATTCAGCTTTTGAATATACCCGGTGTAGTGCCTCAGGAGCTAAAACTTTCTATAGATGCAGCCTTCCCCCCCCCCCTTCCCAAGCTATTTCTCTCCCCCATTTTGCCCTTTAATCTGTTCAGTCCAGGGTCCAGGCATCTACTCTTCCTCAGTAGCCTCCAGTCCCTTTTCGTTTCTGTTTTTCTCTATGCTTTTTTCTCTCCGAGGAATTTCGTTTATTTTTTCAGACTTTGCCTTCTTAACTTTTTGAACCATCGTTAGCTCCTTTTTTACGTCATCTCCGCTTGCTTCCCTATCTAAACTTACGCAAGTGAGTTGTGTGAATGCAATTCGCGCTGGTGGTGACGTTGCCACCCTTAACCAGGACAGTGAGACGACTTACTTTGAAGTAGAGATGTGCCGATACCAAGATGTTGGCCGATACCGATACAGATAGCCATTTTTCAGCCGATAACGATACCGATACTAACAAGTGGCCGATGCTTTGCCGATACCGATACCGATACTAACAAGTGGCCGATGCTTTGCCGATACCGATACCGATACTTATTTATTTTGATTTTATTAATTGGATTTTATTTTGATTTATTTGATGCCGGTAACGTGCGTGTTGTTAATGCAGGAGCAATATAGTAATCGACATATAATATTAATATATGACAATGTTACATCATACATGTAATTATAATGTAATATAATATCATAACCATCTGTTTATTAGTGTCATGAAAAATGTGTGTCTTGAATCACATAATAAACCAGAAAAGTATCGGAGTATCGGCCATATTTTTACCTTCCCGATACCGATACCGATACTACAAAAAAAAAAAAAAAAAGGCCGATACTGCCGATACCGATACTATCGGCACATCCCTATTCTGAAGTGCATCTTACAAATGGTGCTTCGCTGTCACCCACTTCCTTGCATACTGACGAGACTACACCAGGAGATAATGCAGACATCATCAGCTTGAGTCACCTATAACTTTATTCTGATAAATTCTCAAGTCTGCCGAATGCCTTCGTTCACTATTAATACTTAATATGTTATAATATTTTTGATTAATATATATGGTTTTTCTTTAATATTATATTCCTTTTTGTCTCGATTTGCACTACGAAGTTGGGATGACAGTGGGCGAAGTGGCAGAAATCTCCAGGATTTTTTTTTTTTTTTTTTTTGGGGGGGGGGGGAGTTATAAAGAGTTAGGGGATCTCTCTTTTTCATTCAGCTGCTAAGAAATTTTGTCATGTCAGGGAGGATCCATTCCTTTGGCCATGGAGTTCCATCATATGGAAGTCGTATGTTCCTCAAGCATTAAACCCTGTAATTCGGAAGGTTTTATGATAAAATCTTCCATTTACTAACACAAAACGATGAATGCCTAACCAAAAGCCACACAGCACTGGCTACAATCCATCCTTTGCTTTCTTGCTCTCGTTTTTTAGTGATAACTTACCAATAAGAATAAAAAAGTACATTTCGGATTAAGGTTGTTGCTGCCTGTCGAGGACACAGAAAATGAGTAGAGTTTGAGTTCCTGAATACCTGGCCGATGTTTCTTAAGGAGTGATGTGATCTCATTTTCTGCAAGAGCAACTCTGTAGTACGGGATCCTACTCTAGGACCGGTAGTCTGTAACGTCTGAAGCGCTAAGCCCTTCAGACTAACAAATGGAAGGTGTTATTCTAAAACCCGTCATTTCGGTAGTGGAAATATAAACTTTTGCTAATACCTTAAATATGAGAGGACTTCCCCAGGTGCAGAAAAGTTGTCTGGAGGCAGCAAGAATGTGCCAAGACAGACGTCATTATAATGAAAGAGTCAACTGGATCTTTATTACCATAGTTCTAATCATATTACTCAAACGCACAACTCAGTAGCGCACACAAGATGTTTCAAGTTGAGCAGTATGGCCACCTTACGAAATCAGTAATTGGTCAGGAAGTAACATATCTTTGGATTACACTGAGGAAGCAGTTTTCTTGACAGTTCTTTAGTTCAGTGACGCTATTTTATATTCTCTCTAGTTCCCTCCAAATGATTTAATTTTGCTTAGTAGAGAGACCCCTTATAATGAATGGGTTAATGGAGGTTGTTTTAAAATACTTCACTGTCAGAGGTCTATCCCAAGCTGACTGAAATCGTTCAGAAGTAGCATATATATATATATATATATATATATATATATATATTTATATATATATATATATATATATATATACTGAAAGGATTATACTGGTTTACAAAAAAAAAAAAAAAAAAAATATGAGGCAAGCATGTGAATAGGTGCTTTTGACTAATTTTGATATGCTTAATTCAAATTTCTAAACAGCTTTGCTCTACCACCTCTAGTTTTTTTGCTTTCACATATCCCTTTTTTTATTATAATGCATATATTTATAATATAATGAGTTTATTTCATATATTAAAATGGCATATTACAGAACGAAACAAAACAGACACAGAACACTGACAGAACTAAATATTACCATTACTTGGATATAAGCATATATACACACCATTTTTGGACGATCTGGTGTACTTTGCCTCCGGGATGTCGAGCAGGAGCATCCAGCAGAAATTTCCCATCATGCTGGGGCTCCACTTGCCTGGTAGTTGCCCTCCATCTTAGTAATATCTTGGTGGAACCTTTCCCCATGTTCGTCACTTACTGCTCCGAGGTTCTGGGGGAAGTTGAGGTGGGAGTGGAGAACGTGAATCTTGAGAGACAATCGGCACCCCATATCCTGATAAGCCTGCAACAACTTCTCGACACGCTCTTGGTAATCTAGTGCCCGTGTATTACCAAGGAAGCCATGGCAGACTACTTTAAATGCTTCCCATGCTCACAATTCCTTCAAGGTGAGCTTCTCCTCGAATACCTCATCCTTCAGCACCTCCCGGATCTGAGGTCCGATGAAGATGCCCTCCTTGAGCCTAGCAGAACTGAGAGCTGGGAACAGAGTGCACAGGTGTTGGAATGCAGCGTCATCCTTGTCCATCGCCTTCTTGAAATTCTTCATAAGGCCAAACTTGATATGAAGAGGGGGAAGAAGCATCTTGTTCATGTCCACCAGAGGATTTTCTTGGGCACTGTGTTTCCCAGGCACGAAAGTGCTCCTAGACCCCCAGTCCTTCTGCGT
Source organism: Coenobita brevimanus (assembly GCF_032717465.1). Classification (NCBI taxonomy): domain Eukaryota; kingdom Metazoa; phylum Arthropoda; class Malacostraca; order Decapoda; family Coenobitidae; genus Coenobita; species Coenobita brevimanus. The sequence continues at coordinate 19,629,010 of NC_136998.1, read as the reverse complement.
GTAGTGCTTGACATGTTTGAGCTTGTTGTGGCGCGCGTTTTAAACCAAGTTCCAAGAAAATAGGACGGTAAATGGATTTTTGACGAATATTTTGGGTCTAGGCCTATATGTATACAAGTACATACATGTATACATGTATATCTCAAAAACTAGAGGTGATGAGTGAAAACGGACTTCGAATCTGAAATCAGCAACCCAAAATTAGGTTAGAACACCTAATTTCATGCTTGCCTCAAATTTTTTGTAAACCAGTGTTACCTTCCACTAGACCGCGTTACCCATCACGAAGAAAATAGTTCGATTGTGACCTATGTCAGATCCTACATACACTCTGTACGGCAATCATATACTGAAGCATAAGCATGTTGTTAAAAATAATGGATATGAATGATCCTCTGCTGACAAATTTGAAATACCCAGTTTATAATTGTACATCATCATCATCTTATGAATGACAGCAGGTAAACTCTGTATTAATTAGGTTTCACAGTGATAGTAGTCTCAAATGCACGGTCTGACTACTTAAATTCTTACCTCTATAAAAGCAAACACCGGTCCATAATTATTTTGTACTCTGAAAAGTAGATTGCACACACGTTTTTCATTCATCTAATCATTTTTCACTCAGCGCATTTGCAATTTATATATGCAACCTTCCATCAGATTACAATTACCAGTAGTACAAACTCTGGTACTGCAATGACGAGATACCGCTCTTGTGTGTTCAGGGAAGCGTAATCGGTGAAGTGTGCCCATGATAAACTAGTACTCCAACGTAGTGTCACATTCACTGGTCATTTTACATAATCTGAAACCCATGTGCAAATTTAATTTCCTTGCTAAGGTGTAGATGTTATCTCTTGCTAACGCCAGGCAATTTTGTTCTGCTCAGAAAAAAAAACATGAGAACTTTCCCCAAAGTTAATATTGTTCAGATGGCATTAAGGATAGGACAGAAAACGCGTCATCGTACTTTTGGTGTTCATGAGATTTTTACAAACACGTCAGTACGAATCGAAAATGTGAATCTCGCTTCATGGGTTCCAGTTCCAGATATGTAAAAGGACCATTGGTCGCAGGTTTAGAGAGAAGACCCAAATATTACTTGACTGGCTATATGATACTATTTACACGCAGATAGTTCATTTTATGTACAGATTACTGAATAAAACATGATATCTTGTATGCTTACTTTTTATCTTATAACCCTGCTTCAGGTTAATGAGTGCTATGGATATTCAATGTGTAAGTCATTATAATACAGTAAGCTGAAGGTAAAATCCAAAGGAGGAGTCATAACAGGTAAGCTAAGAGCGAGGAAGAAGGATTTAATTTAACTGAAGTCAAAACAATAGGATGGTATATATGTAGAAAAGAAATCATGACTCAAAGATAGGTTAGTTATAGGATATGGATAAAGACTCCAATAGCTTAAAAATTGAGGTGTATGGATAAAGACTCCAATAGCTTAAAAATTGAGGTGTATGAAGAACAGTGAAAATGAACGTTAATGACAAAGCCAAACATACCAGAGTATCAAATTATGATGACCAAAATAAGCAAAGTATGCAACACAACGTATCTGAACGTCTTTACCAAAATAACAGCCTTAATACAAGTTTTACACTATAATTACATAGATGCAGTTATATTTATTAGTGTCTTGATAACAAAACATATTGCCTGATTATTGCACAGCAACCATATGAATATCCGGTAGGAGAAAAGATCTGTATCTATTAGCAGTTCGTAGTTCGCGCACAAGTGTTCCTGTTCACAAATGGGGGGAATGGTTATTTGGCTAACTGATCCTGGTAATCTAACACTGTGTCAGTACCATCGGAGAGCAAGAATAATAAATCACAGACTGACACACACACCATACTTTACATTTTTTTTCAAATAACAGAACAGGGGAAGGAAACACACATGAATAAAAAAATAATCCATACACCAGATTACTGGCGTCCTACATTCATAAAATATCTGTAACAGTTGGACTTGAACAGCTCTAGATTGAAGTTTGCGTGGAAACAACTCCGGGGAAGTGAGTTCCAGAGAGATGCACTTCGGGGAATAAAAGAATTTTGATAGGCAGAAGTTCTACAATATGGCTGTGTGACATTCCAATCATGAGCTCTACCAGATGCCGGTGTAGCACGAAGCATGGCACGGAGAGGTGGCACAATGGACACAACTTCGGCTGAGCATTTGCCATAAAAGTATCTGTGAAATAATGCAAGGGAGCCAACATTCCTTCTTACTTGTAGAGGAGGTAGTTTATTTATAATAGCAGCATTATTAATAATTCCAGCAGTTTATTCTGATTTCTGTCTAGTTGTTTTAATGCAACCTCTCGATGTCCATTCTACAAGGGTGAGCAATATTCAAGCTGAGAGTGCACATGACTCTTATAAATTATAGCTAACTGCTCGTCAGTGAAGAAGTTACTGACTCTGTACAATACTCCAAGTTTCTTTGAGGCGGTTTTAGCAAGAGATCTGACATGAGAGGTCCAGGTGAGGGCACTGTTAAGTGAAACACCGAGAATTTCAATACTTTTGAAGATGAGAATATTATTAGCATTGAAGGTAATATACGGATCTGGCAATATCTCTATTAGTAAAATGTATATATATCGTTTTACTAGCATGAAATGAGACAAGGTTAATTTGTCCCCATTAATTGATTAAAGATAAGTCTTGATTAATGGAAATGGCTGTACTGAGTTGAGAGTTAGAGATATTAAACTTTGTAAATGGATGTTCGAATGTGAATAAACTGTGAAGTGTTGAGTCATCTGCACATGAATGGAAGGGATTGTGGTTAGATAAAAGATCATTAATATGAACTAGGACAGTGGTTCCCAAACTTTTTCTGGTCGTTACCCACTTTTCATACAGGGTCCTTGTCCATGGCCCCCCTTCCCCAACCATAACCCATGACTACAGTGACTGTCTACAATACAGTCCTACACTCATCATGTCCATATAAAAATCACTCTAGCAAATCTTGTAATTTTATTGATTCCATTTGTTATTTTCTCTTTTGTTAAGTATTAATAAAGAAATGTGTATTTTGTCTTAGCTGAATCTTATATAATTATTGAAATGGTACTAAAGGAAAAATAAAATGCACATTAAAAAAATCCATACTTAGAGTAATTAAAAATTGCATTATTGCGAAAAGCTAATTCAGCAATAAAAAAAAATTCACTGGATTGAAAAAGTGTATTAATCCCACGCAATTTGATCTGAACTTTGAATCTTACAAATCTGATAACTTTATAATTCTGAAATGATGTGCTATCATAGTGAGTCATAATTATCTGCCACAACCACGGCCTTCAATTGCGACACACCCACCTCCTCCCAGACCATTTGCATCTGAACATTCATACCAGGTTCATTTTTCCTTCATTTGAATCCCCATTCCACTCAGTGTGAAGGGTGTTGCTGCAGATTATCAACAAGCTTCTTGATTCTTGGTTTTGTTTAAGTTAAAGCACACCGTAGGTCATGCTTCACTTCAAGTATGTTGCGATGTTTCGTTTTAATGTGGAGTAGTTCAGAGAATGCAGCCTCACATGAATAAGTTGATGAAAATGGTAGGAGGTGGCGAAAAGCCAAGTCACATAAGTTTGGGTATGAAGCTGCCATTGATGACCAAAATACTGTGAGAGATACAGTTTCAAACTTCATCCTGGCTCCTGAATCCTCCTGAAGTGTCAACAGCTCAGTTTAGGCATCATCATTGTCATCAGGCATGCATGTCACTGGAGCAGTGAAGGGGAACCTTACTAGCCGAGAAGTTAGGCTTTGGATATCTGGGAAGTATCTTTTAAATTCCTCTCCACTGACTACCTACTCGCTAAACTCCTTCGGTTCAGGCTATGGCCCCCTACATTCTGATATATGGCTCCCAAGGGGGCCATGGCCCCCAGTTTGGGAACCACTGAACTAGGAATAGGGCTGGCACCAGAACTGATCGTTGTGGCATGCCGCGTTTGACTGAGTGGAAATTGGAATATACATCATCTACTTTTACTCTGATTTTTCTGTTGCTGAAGTATAAGGAAAGAAGAGGAACAAGAGGCGTTAGCCCATAGGAAGGGAGTTTGGACAGCAGGTAACGATGCCACACTCTGTCGAAAGCTTTAGAAATATCAAGGGCTATTGCATGAACTTCTCCATGTTGGTCGATTGATTGAGGGATGATATGAGTCAGAAGGTTGAGCATGTCGATGGTGGATCTTTCATGGCGATAACCATACTGTCCCAAGGCGTTTAATGATATGTTTATTAATAACAATTTCAAATACTTTACCAAGAGATGTGATAGCTATTGGTCAGTAATCCAAGGGGTCAAAGGAACTTCCTTTCTTTGGAAATGCGTGGCTATTAGCCTCTTTCCATGCATCGTCTGAATAATTTAGCTAGAACTGAGGCAAGTTCTGAAGCACATTTTTTCAAAACAACTGGAGGAATTCTATCTAGGCCTGGAGCTTTGTTAGTTGGTAAATTGTCTAGGGCGGATTTTACGTATCTAGTCTGTATTTTAAGTGTAACAATTTCGGGAGAGTCAAGTTCTAGTACTGGAACGTTCTGGCTGACTTCCTGTATGGTAGAATTTCTGGCAAATGTACTGGCAAAGATATTCTCTTTGCCACGAGTTAAGTGTAATGTTGCCATCTGAAGATTTTACTGGGGGAATGGATGATGACTTGTTAAAGTTACTATTGAAAGAATTCAGAGTTGGCCAGAATATTCTATTGTCATTAGGGTTGTTCAGTAGTTTTGAGGCTTGATTTTCAAGAACGTTTGATTTAGCAAAATTTAATATAGCTTTTGTATTGTTCTAGCAATTTTAAATTGACAGAGTGATTCAGATATTCTTTATTTTAAGTAAGAGTTATATTCAAATGACTTTTGGGCCGTTGTTCTGGCACAGTTGCTATCAAACCATTTTGGAGAGTTGGTATAAATATATAAGTCCATGCCAGCTAGTATTAAGTCATTAATGTCGGACTGGGTAGAACTGACATTCCTAGAGAAGAAAGACTGCCATGGAATGTCAGCGAGGTAATTTCTGAATCCATCCCAGTTTGCCCAATCAAAGTGCCATCTGGTTACCCTGACAGGTTCAGAATGGGGAGGTCTGAGGGAGCTGACTAATGTGGCTTTGATGAGATTGTGGTCAGAGGATTCAAGTGGTGACAGTACTTCTATCCTGTATTGATCTGGATTATTTGTCAAGAAGAGATCCAAGAGATGGGCGGTATGTTCAGGATTATCTGGTATTCTGGTTGGTTGCTTACCAGAAGGTGGGGTAACAAGGCACCATTTTTACCTCTTTTTTTGTCAATATTATAGAGGTATGCAGGAATTTGGAAAAAGTGATTTTTTTTAAATAACTCATTTAGGGCTACCTTTTGGAACCAGACACATAGCTTAAGGATACAAAAACAGCTTCCTTAGAAATAAAACAAGATTTGTGCCCATTTACCCCACATGATGGGGCAACCGGGCACCCAGACCTTTTTATTACTGTATGAAGGTGCTCATTACTGTTGACTGCTACTAAATAACATAAACTTGAGCAGGCAAACATAATATGTAACATAAACTTATATATAACATAAGCAGGAAAAACAGGTGTACTCCCGCTACTCAGGATTTCGCAGATCTGCATCATCACTGCGGTTCTGTGAGGAAACTAGCCAACAGATTCAGAGCCTGGTGCATCCCTGAAACTTAGCAATATAGCAATAGATGACAAGGAGTCTTTGAGACATATTTAGAAACTAAATAATGATATTTAGTTAATGTGGCTGGTTGCCCTCCCCAAAGTGCCCAGTTACCCCACCTGAGTTACCCTTGCCATTTCCCTGTAATGTTTAACTGTAGAAACATGTTAACTAGTTCCCATCTGACCTTTGATAATGTCCAATAAATGAGCATAAGTAGAGTTCTCTAGTTAACTTCTATCATAGTTACCTTACCCTTAGCATTTCCATTGTTGGGGCTTCTGTGTATTCTCGAAAAGGTCACTCTTATGCATGCAAGGATCAGTGGACTACTTTTACCTATTTCTAACTGTTGATTTTGAGGTATGTTATTGCTGGGGGACTTAGCTATACAATTAGCAATAGGAAAGTTTAGAAAATTTAAGATTTATAGGTTTTATAAAGGAAAGTTTTCAAATAACTTAGTGGGTGCCCAGTTCCCCCGCTAAGTACCCAGATACCCCATCTTACTGTAACCAACTGCATGAGATTAAATGATTCCGCAAACAGCTCAGGCTCTAGACCAGGATCTTCAGTCCTGGCAGAATGCAATAACCATTCAACATTATGTACGTTAAAATCACCCCAAATAGTAATTTCGGTGCTATGGACAAGGTTAAGCTTACTCAACTGTGTGGATATTGAGTTAAATACACTGGGTTCTGAAGATGCACTAAGGGAGTTTTAGGCTACACAGATTTATTTGGTAATATTTAGATACTATAGTTTATGCAATGAGTAATCAAAATTAAAGTGAAACTTAAAACAGTGTCAGCAGCATATTCAAATTTGATATAAAAACAGGCGCCACACTTGTTATGGAAGTTTGTGAGATGGTCACCAGGAAAACAAAATGGGGATACTTCGGTACAGGGAGAGATTTGGGGTTTTATGAGGAACAGGGCTAGAGGGCATATGGACTATAGGAATAATGAACCGAATTCCAACTGGTAAATTTCAAATGCACACCACAATATCACAAAAAAATATAGGTGATTGAGGAAGCCTATTCCCTTGGCAAAGGATATGATGGCGACAACAAGTAACCACAAAATTGAAACAGTATGTGCCTTTACAGCCACAGGAACCAGACAGTCATCTAAATATGAGTGGTGTATTCTATTCAGGGGATGGCCATGTGCCAAGCGAATGTGATTAATCCTTAGTCGAGTCATGACAGACTCCAGGTGAATGGACATGATGCACTGGACCTCATCAAAGTACATTGGCATTTATGTGAGTTTGGATGCTAGTCCTCACATGTTTCTGAATGGGATGTCTCAACGCATGACAATTTACGCTCAATCATCAAGTCAGACTTGATGACGACTGCAAGTCTGTTGTTGTCTGAAGTTATATATCGGCTACACGTTCCATATTGTTATGTTAACAAAAAAAGGATACAGTCACAGAATCTAGGTATAAGCCAAGCAAGTAGGAGTAGACTGTAGCACCAGTCGAGCAGGGCAGTACTCCTGAGGTGGATGGAAAGCTGATGACAGGGAGTGCTGGAGCTCCCGTTTCATCAGCCCTCAGGACTAGTTCCTGACCATTCCCCTTTGCTGAACTTTTTCAGTGTCTCAGTTACACAGAGAGTAGGCCAGCATGCTCTCCAACACAAATTTCTCTAACTATCTACACCAAACTACATGCACAGTTCACACTACACTTCCTTTTCCAAAATTCACACAAAAAATCATGGCATCTCATCACCCAGCCTCGGAGTCCCCAAGGGGGGACACCATAAATGCCCCCACCTTCCGCCCCTCTCCCGGTGACGACTCAGAGAGATGCCTGGAACCACTGTCTGACTTCTTCTTCATTTCTGCAACATTCGTGGCCTTTCCTTTAACTTTCGCTCTGTTGAACACCACCTCTCCTCCTCTAAACCTCACCTTCATTTTCTAACTGAGACTCAACTGTCTGAGGCAACTGACAGCAAACCCTTTTCTGTGTCCTCCTATTTTCTCTATACTCATTTCAAAGCCAAAGGTGGCTGTTGTGTATATATATTCAATGACTTATCTTGCTCTCGTGTTCCTGAACTCGATTCTTCTGAATTCTCTACACTCTGGTTTCGGCTTTCCTGTCATTCTCTGATTAAATATATCTGTGCTGTTTACTTATCTCCTAATTCTACCATCAAAAATTCTTCGACTATCTTACTTCTACAATGGAACACATTCTATCCATTTCTCCTTTCTCTGAAAGCTTCATTCTAGGAGATTTCAATGTTCACCACCTTTGGCTCTCCTTTCCTTTCACTGATCCACCTGGTGAACAAGCATACATCTTTTCTATCCTTAATGACCTAGAGCAGCTTGTACAGCACCCAACCCGTATCCCAGACCGCCTTGGAGAGAGCTCCAACATACTTGACCTCTTCCTTACAACTAATCCCTCTGCTTACACTGTTAATCTTTTCTCTCTGTTGGGCTCCTCCGATCACAACCTTATCACCTTAACCTGTCCTATCACTCCGGTAGGGCCTGTGGACCCTCCAGGGAAATGTCGTCTGTGGCATGTTGGACCCGCGAATTGGGAGGCCCTCAGGCAGTACTTCCTTCATTTTCCCTGGAATGAATATTGCTTCCATGGCCGGGAGCATTTTTTGAGTGTGCCTTGCGCAATACGGAGGTTATTCTCTCGGGCATGGAAGCATACATTCCTTTCTCATATCCTTTGCCTAACGCAAGAAAGTCTTGGTTTAATCACGCTTGTTCTAATGCTGTCCGCAACAAGGAGAGGGCCTACAAAAGGTACTGGAGCCAACCCACCCCTGAATCACATCATCTTTACGTTTCTGCCCGGAATTGTGTTAAGTCTGTTCTTCGCTCTGCTAAAAATAATTTCATCTGTACTAAATGCTTTCAACTCTCCAACTCGAATTCTTCCCGCTCCTTCTGGCACCTTTCCAAAAACCTTTCTAACAACATTACCTCATCATCCTTCCCTCCTCTTTTCTACTCTGATGGTTCTGTAGCTATTTCTTCTATTGATAAAGCAGATCTCTTCGCACAGACTTTCTCCTCCAATTCCACCTTAGACGATTCCGGTGCTGTTCCTCCATCACTTCCTGCCTCTGACTTCCTCATGGCTGACATTAAAATTTCTTCAGCTGATGTATTTTCTGCCATCACTGGCCTCAATACTAACAAGGCATATGGGCCTGATGGAGTCCCTCCTGCTGTTCTCAAGAACTGTGCTTCTGTGCTTACACCCCGCCTAGGCAAACTCTTTCACCTTTGTCTGTCAACTTGTACCTTTCCTTCTTGCTGGAAGTTTGCTCTCATTCAGCCAGTCCCAAAGAAGGATGACCACTCCCAACCCTCCAACTATCGTCCAATTGCTTTAACGTCCTGTATTTCAAAAGTTTTCGAGTCAATTCTCAATAGAAAAATTTTAAGGCATCTCTCCTATCACAAACTTCTTTCTGATCGTCAGTACGGGTTCTGCTTATTAATAACAATTTCAAATACTTTACCAAGAGATGTGATAGCTATTGGTCTGTAATCCAAGGGGTCAAAGGAACTTCCTTTCTTTGGAAATGGGTGGCTATTAGCCTCTTTCCATGTATCGTCTGAATAATTTAGCTAGAACTGAGGCAAGTTCTGAGGCACATTTTTTTCAAAACAACTGGAGGAATTCCATCTAGGCCTGTACATCTCTTGGTAAAGTATTTGAAATTGTTATTAATAAGCATAACCCGTACTGACGATCAGAAAGAAGGTTATGATAGGAAAGATGCCTTAAAATTTTTCTATTGAGAATTGACTCGAAAACTTCTGAAATACAGGACGTTAAAGCTCCACTGGCGATCTTCTCACCTACCTTTCAGACTCCTGGTCATCCTTCCTTTCGGGACTTTGGCAAAAGCTTTGCCATTGCACTTGACGTCTCAAAGGCTTTCGATCGAGTCTGGCCTAAATCTTTAATTTCCAAACTGCCCTCTTACGGTTTCTATCCTTCTGTCTGTGCCTTCATCACTAGCTTCCTTTCTGGTCGTTCTATAGCCGCTGTTTAACAACCCTAATGACAATAGAATATTCTGGCCAACTCTGAATTCTTTCAATAGTAACTTTAACAAGTCATCATCCATTCCCCCAGTAAAATCTTCAGATGGCAACATTACACTTGACTCATGGCAAAGCGAATATCTTTGCCAGTACATTTGCCAGTACATTTGCCTTACTGACGATCAGAAAAAAGGTTATGATAGGAAAGATGCCTTAAAATTTTTCTATTGAGAATTGACTCGAAAACTTTTGAAATACGGGACGTTAAAGCTCCACTGGCGATCTTCTCACCTACTTTTCAGACTCCTGGTCATCCTCCTTTCGGGACCTTGGCGAAAGCTTTGCATTGCACTTGACATCTCAAAGGCTTTCGATCGAGTCTGGCATAAATCTTTAATTTCCAAACTGCCCTCTTACGCTTTCTATCCTTCTGTCTGTGCCTTCATCACTAGCTTCCTTTCTGGTCGTTCTATAGTCGCTGTTGTAGACGGCCGTCGTTCTTCTCCTAGATCTATGAACAGTGGTGTTCCTCAGGGCTCTGTCTTATCACCAACTCTCTTCCTTTTATTCATCAATGACCTTCTAAGCTGTACATCTAACCCTATCCACTCATACACTGATGACTCCACCCTTCACCTTTCCATTCGGTTCCTGCAACACCCATCTCAGCAGTTACTTCAACAAACAAGGGATGAGGCTATGGCACACCTAATGTCTGACTTGGCTTCTATCTCTGACTGGAGTAAAAATAATCTGGTTGTTTTTAATGCATCAAAGACTCAGTTCTTACACCTATCAACCCGTCAGAATCTTCCACAGGTATACCCACTAATGTTTAATAATATTCAGCTTAATCCTTAATCATCCTTGAACATGCTTGGGGTTTCATTTACTCGGGACTTACCTTGGAAAGATCATATTACATCTCTTGTAAAATCTGCTTCCAAGAGATTGGGTGTGCTAAGCCGACTCCGTTCTTTCTTTACCCCTACACAATTGTTGACTCTATACAGGAGTTTTATCCGCCCCTGTGTGGAGTACAACTCTCATGTGTGGGGAGGCTCCCTACATACAGCTCTTCTCAATAGGGTGGAGTCAAAGGCTTTTCGTCTCATTAACTCTCCTCCTCTTACTGATTCCCTTCAACCTCTGTCTCTTCACCGCACTGTTGCATCTTTATCTCTTTTCTATCGCTACTTTAATGGTCACTGCTCCTCTGAACTGTCTGCATGCACTCCTCCACCTCTACGACGGGCGCGTAGCACCCGTCTAGCAGCAAACTCTCATCCCTTTTCTGTCCAACTCTCTAATGCAAGAGTTAACCGTTACTCCCAGTCCTTCATTTATACAACAGGTCAACTCTGGAACTGTCTGTCTCTCTTTCTGTATTTCCTGCTGCCTATGATCTCCAGTCTTTCAAACGCAGTGTGTCCAGGCATCTCGAAATGAATGGATCTTGAATTTGGCTCTCTCTTGTATTTTGTGTTTCTCTTGGAGGGAACTGTTATTGCGGGCTCATGGCCTTTGGTTCCTTCCTCCTCGCATAAAAAAAAACAAGGGAAATTTGACAACAATTGTGGTGACGGTGATATGGCCGACTCTATTTGAACATGTGCTTCGTATGTTTCACATACACAATAACTGAATTTAATAATGGATTTCCCAGTGCCAGGTATCAAGGACCATATGCTACAATGTAAAAAAAAAAAATAAATAAATAAATGCATTGTAGCACATATATTGGAAATGATTGAAGATAAATACTGTAGAAAACGTCAAGAAAGGACTAATGCATTCAAAACATTGCCAAAACATATTGAGGACAAAGTAAGATACATTCAAGAAAATCAATAAAAGGCAGAAAAACACAGCCAAGTTGAATATCAGGTGAGCAAAAAACAACATTAAGTGATCGACAGAAGCGGTCGGGAATTCTTTAACAATATCAGCTATATGAGCAGGATGGACAAGACGAAATGTATTGGGAAAAGACTGAAGACGGACAACACAATAACGGGACAGTCGAGAATAATAGTGAAAGGATAAGGATGTGCCACAACTTAACAGATCGGGAAATGCTTTCCAAACATCTAAATTCCATGGGTCAGACAGGTCTGACCATCTTTAGATGTATTAGTAACTTCTGTCATCGGTGAGTACCAAGGAATGACAAAGTCCTATACAGCACGAAGTTTGCATCATTAGCCAAGCACTAGCGTGATTGCCTGTATTCAATTGGATTTCTTGGAAAGGCAGAGAAGAAATCAGTGTCTACAATGGATAGGAAAGACAAGTGGGCAACTTTATGGCGGCACAAGCCAAAGCATAATTATGTCCTCATTGCCCAGGATGCTGATATGACCAGCCACTCACAAAACTTCACAGATATACGCCTGACTGATAACGTAACATCTATGCTAGTATCCAGAAGTCATTTGATTGTGACTGAAAGGCCAACTGCAACTTAAAAAGGCACTAAGGTATTCGGAAAAGAATATGAATGTTGCAGATAGATAGATAAACATGAGCTTCTCGAACAATGACCAACAAAGCTTGGCGTCCAGGAGTCAAAACAAATGCCACTGGAGGACAAATATATTTACATGAGCGGACAGGTAAGGAAACTGCAAAATACAGTATGTGCCTTCGGGGATCTAAATACCATCAATATAACATCAGAAAATAGGAGAATGTTCATGCAACTGAGCTTTAATGAATAACCAGAGAGCAAATGAGGAGACAGAGAACTCTGAACAAGGCATCATGGAGGAACAACTTGATGGTCATGGTAGAGGCCCAAGTAGAAAGGTGGCTGGTTCAAACGAAACAACGTTATTGACTACGGACAAGGAACTGAGACTACACTAAATATAAAGACAATATGGAGGACTGAAGTGGGAGTGATAAGAAATGCAATCTGTATCAGAGGTTGGGAAGCACAGGACTGACTGATCCGGAAATTGATATAGCCAGGCAAAATAATGCATGTACAAAGACACAAACACAGAAACAGATAAGGGATTACTGACCCAACGCAGAGGTATTCAACTGGACCTAAAACATTTAAACAAGATTGCCAACATTCCCAAAGGAAGATAGTCTCTATACAGCTACAGTACACTGGCATATATCTGTGCAAATTATCATAGATTTTTATGGTTTGATATTTGACCCCAGAAACCCATTTAAAATGATGCATTAAAATGAAGAAAAAGGTTGTAAGGGGACATTGGCCTAAGGAACAATTGTGCTAAGATGGAAGGAAATTGGAGAAGAATTGAAGGAATGGCACAAAGTTGGAAAAGTGTTTGGAAGAAAAGAAATGGAGGGATTACTGTAGCTCTCCACACCAATGTGTGTAGACCTAATAACACACCGGAAATAACCCTAAACTAAAAACCTGAAGAAAAGAAAGGCTACCTGACACAGCAATATCAGTAGTTTGAAAAGATGAAGCAGCAGATAATCGGAAAACACAGATGATAAGAGTGGATTGCACCATCCCCCTAGAAGGCTTAATTCCAGGCTGACACGTAACAGCAAACTTAATTACAGACTTTAAAACCTGCCTAGCAGAAAGCCTAGTAAAAGATAAATGAAATGGTGGGGAAAAGAGAGCAGGGATTTGTAAAAAAAAAAAAAAAAAAAAAAATGAGAAAGACAAGTTGAAGCAGAAGCTACGCCGGGAGGAGGTGACAAGGATACAACAGATGATTCTAAAAACGGAGAAGAGGGAAAAGATATGGAGGAATGAAGTAATACTTAGATTTAACTTAAGAGAATCTTTGTCCGGGGAAGCAGAGGACTGTGAAAACTGAAATACCGATAGCATCGGTAATAGTGTATTACCTACTTACGCACAACTCTGCATGACAGTGGGTACTCCACTTGGTCAAGTCTCACTATCATCACAAACTAGGGTTGCTAGCAATTATAACCAACCAAAAGGTGTATTCTGCAATGGAGAGGAACTACAGTATCCAACACCATGCTGGCTCACTAACAGGTCAACGGGAGCTCCTTGTAACGATTTTTTGAAAGGAGGCATATGAGAAATAAAGGAAGGATAAGATTAGAGATTAGAAGGCTGTCACACACAAATTAGCGTGACCTTGTACAGTCGGCCTAAGAATGACGGCAGAGTATCCAGAAGTTTCAGTCAGCGATACCATACATATTCATCCTTATCTCTATACAAGGTGAAACCTATTATGTAGAATTGTTACAGAAAACAATAAGTAAATGCAAAAGTACTGGTATATTTTAAAATTGTAAGACGCAGTTCGTTTGTTATGATAAAATAAATCCTAAACGGAACTAATTGAAATTTCAGAACTATCGCTCAGGGACAGTCAGGAATAATTTGCGGAGTTCATATCTAATATGGTAAAACGCAATATTCTTCTAGTACCTCCCTTTCCTTGGGGGAAGCAGCCTAGGTATATAGATAGATAGATAGACCTTAAGACTGAAAAGAAAAGTGCTTTAATAATCAATCAAAATCAGTCATTATTATTTACAAAATAATTCCCGTTAAAGTACTAATGAATAATTTAAAGTCGTTTATTTCCGTTTTTGTTGTCTCCATGGACGACGACAGAAAGCGGAATGTGGTGTAAATTAGTAGGCTGTTTTAAATGGTCCGATGAACATGCACGGAAGGAAACAACTTTTACTCAAAGTCATACATTTCTTACACTGCATTTGGCCAGTTTTTCACTAAAAAAAATTCTCTTGAAGTTTTAATATAAGCCAGAGAACTATCAGTCAATGAAAAATTAGGAAAACTTCGTAAGTCTGCCGTTAATCGGAGCTCCTTGGAGAATCACAAGTTGTCATAGCCTAGTATCCTCAGTGTCTAAGCGAAAATGCAGATGTTCATAAACAAATCACTGAGTTCAAAACTTTAAAGTCAGCATTTTCAGTTAAGCAGGACGCAGAAGTTTATTTAAAAATAAGGATGCTAGAGGTTAATAGATAGAGCAAAAAGTATGTGCTTGCATTGCAAAAGTATAAACTCACGCTTTGGTCCTCTTCATTGCCTAGTGAATTAGAAAAAAAAGTAAAAATCCGTCATATCTTCTTACGACTTAAAATAATTTTGCATGAATTAGGAATAAAGTCGTATATTATTATAAGCGAGGGGAAGACAAGGAATAAAAGGCAGAATGTTCTTGCTGCTACCACAGGTAGGGTATCATTACTAAGAAAAATTTCATTGTTGCTGCATCAGTATTGTGGCTGTATAATTCACCATAGCATTTGAGAATAAGATGGTGTATTGCAGTCAAGAGTTTTCCTTAACTGATCTTCGAAACTTGAGCATCTGTATTTGAATTCCTGGGAAGCAAATATATACATCAAGAACATGGGGTTATCCTGCACGCAGTACACGTAGTAATACATTACACATTCATTCAAATCGAGAGACGTATCTGAGTGTTAACTTCCAATATATCACTACCTCATATTCTACATTTTACATAATTCTTAGCGTGATAAAAATAACATTTATTTGATTTTATATGACGTAATGAAGGCACAGACGTTTTACCATATATACAATAAGTTTTCATTGCATGTTTATCAGTGCAGAGTGACCGAAGCAATCTGAAACTCTGCCATCAATTCTTGAGGTGACTGTACATTCTAAGACACAACTAACTTCTCAAAGTTTGACAAATATATAGTGGAAAAATCGAACCATTTGAAACACTCACTAGTAGAGATAAGGTTTTCACTGTGTTCCACCAGTAAAATTTCTTTAGATGAAACTGGCAAGATAGTTGTCTTAGACTGTACCTACGAGAAATGTCATTGTGCATTGTTTAACCCCTTAACCGCGGGGCATCACTTTCGTGACGCTTGGGAGCAAGGGATCATACCGCGGGGCGTTGCTTTTGTGATTTTGTGTTATTTTGAATTCACCCGGGCTTCCAAGTGGGGGCTTGTATCATCTATCAGTACTGCCAATGTCCAACACTAGTCAGCAATCCTAATCTCATCTGTACTCCCATCCATTGTTGACAATTTAGCCATTTCTCCCCGTTCTTGACTCCCCTTCCTACCCCCCCTCCATTACCCTATCCTCTTGCCTGCCCGGCCGTGCTACGCTAAGTAAATCTTCCCTGGAATTTTTCACTGATTTCATCCATTGAAATAAGCCCTATGCCCTATTCTTATACCAAATAATATATACAAGAAAGAAATAAGGTAAGTGAGAGTGCCACACCTGGAATTGGCTAATTATCACCTGACAACACCTCACATGCACTCGTTCGCTACTTTTCGCTGTTTTTTTCCCCTTGAAATATGCCGTATAATCTATTTTCGTAATAAATATACATGTAAGGAGGGAAGGGAGAAGCCTAAGTGATATTTACATTCACCTGGAACTACCTAATTTATAATGTATTGTCTAAATTTCCTGCCAATCATTTCAGCGCTATACATAGCTGTTTCAAGAGCTAACATTGGTAGCACTGAATATCCCCTAAGTAGGCCTCTACCCCGGCCCTCCCTTATCAGTTTACTCTCATCTTCCGAAGTAGAGGTACGTCTGTTTCTTCTTGCTGACTTCAGGGAATTTTTCACCCCCATGCAAAGGGCCCTGTGACCTTTACCCCCTACTAAACCTCGTGTGGAAAGAGGTAAAGGGCTGACAATTGATAAAAGGGTGACTACGATCTTTCTATTGAGTAAAACAGTGCAAGTGGATTTGTAAATAATGTGTAAATAATGTGTAAACAGCAAGTGAAAGTAATGAATGTAAATATAAGTGAACAATGGAAAATAGTTTTATAAGTTACTTCAAGTGACAGTGCATAACAGTGTAAATAAAATAGAAATGTAAATAACGTAAATAAAATAGAGAACGTAAATAGAAATGTAAATGAGTAGTATTATAAGAATACGAGTATATACCCTAGGAGTAATGAAAGTGAAAGTTTCACTCTAGCATGTCTGAATACTATGAGTTATGAGAGTGAAGATGAAAGTGACATTCACTCTCAATGCTAGTATACAGGACGAGAAAGTGAATGCTACGTATTTTACTGAAAGAAATTGAATCCCTACAGTGACAATAAACTAATACTACTGAAGGAAACTTATGGAGAAAGACTGTAGATATATATATAAGTGTTATATAGTAATAGAAATATAAAGTGTGAGGGGTTTTATGAATAATAAATGACAGAGTACCAAGAGCAAACTAGCGCAAGTGCGACGGTCAGACGCGCTCGTAATTTTCATTGCTTTCACAGTGGGTTTTTTTTGGAGTATGGATCCCAAACTACTTGAAAATCATAGAGTAGTGTTTATAGTGTTAATATCTGGCTGTGGTAATCATATTACGGGTTGTCGGGAAGTGTAAAGTGGAGACTTCGTTACCCAACTTCAGAGGTCTCCACAAGTCCTACGGTAACCGAAGAAGGCTCAACAAACATTCCAGGAGAAAGCTGAAGGTATGTGCCATAAGCATATGTAATTTTAATATTCTAGGACTAATAACTGATTTTTGGCAAATATTTTTTGAGAGTCTGTCGGAGCCCGAATAACCCCACGGCACACGCAAAACATCGGTAAACATGCCCGCGGTGTAGAGGTTAAAATCCCATTCAGATAAGGTAAGTCACAACCCATGGGGTTCATTCTTGCCCCTTCTTCCTCAGTATCTCTATTAAAATGCTGGCAGTGGCAGCTCAGGCTACCACCACACCCCCAGGAGGAGGACACGGAGTGTTAGACAGCGCGTGGAACGTATCCAGGCAATACGGATGTAAGTGTACCCAGGCCACGTGTCCCTATTCCCCAGAACTTATCCGCTGCCACCACCTTAGTCAAAGTACACTTCCTCCTGGGCGAGCTGACCACCCACAGGATCGGGGTGGAACTGGCCTAACAGTTCAGAGCAGAACCCCGGCTACGTCCCGTAGCTGGGTACCTGAGACGGCCTGTAGCTGCTCACCAAAATGGGTGCCAACAAGCCGCCTCAACATACGCCCATTTCCCCTGAGCCTGAGGGAAACAAAACCTGACGAAAAAGGCACATGAGGCGCCCTCCACATGAGGCGCCACCACACCCGCCGACTCATCACTGCCGCAAATCTAGCCCTCAACCACCAACACCACCCGTAGAACACCACACCGAACACCTCCACCCCAACCAGCCCTCCCCAACATTACACCACACGCCCCCAGTGCACCCAGGGGTCGCACGCCCACTTCACCTACCCACATCCGCCCTAAAACCTACCATCACCCACTCCGGCTGCCTTTCATGCCCTCCCACAAATTACACCACCACCCCCACACCACCCACCTTACCTCCACCTCAAGACCAAACCCCCCCCTCCACTCACCCCCCCAACACGACTGCTATCACACTCATGCTACCCCTAACCTACACATCACCTGCTCCTACCCCAAGGGAATAAAACACCGCATTTCCCCCGCATAAAACAGCCACCCTCTCTTCAGTGTCCAGCATTCAGCTCGATCCCCTGCAGGAACCAACACCTCCCACCATGAGACTATGCCGTGCCACCTGGGCACCCACCCTCAGCAGGAAGCACCGTGTCCAAGGCCCTAACCATCTTCTCTAACTCCTCACAACCCCTGAACCCTTCACACTATTCCTGACTTTCGACCCTCAGCTCAAAGAAAATCAGGCAACCTCAAACTGGACTGCCCTCCTGCAACATCTAACACCAGCCCTCTCCACCAGCACCACCGAGACCTATTACCTCCAGTCATGGGGTCATGACTTTTTCCCCGACAACAGTGGTAAAATGCTGGCAGTGGTAGCTCAGGCTGCCACCACACCCCTAGGAGGAAGACACGGAGGGTTAGATGGCACGTGGAATGTGTCCAGGCAATACGGATGTAACTGTACCCAGGCCACGTGTTCCTATTTTCCTGAGCTCACCCACCGCCAGCACCTTAGTCAAAGTACACTATCTCCTGGATGAGATGACTACTGATAGGATTGGGGTAGAACTGGCCTAACAGTTCAGAGCAGGACCCCAGCCACGGCCTGTAGCTGGGCATCAGAGACGGCCTGTAGCCGCTCACAAAAAGAGGCCATGGCCTGTAGCCAGGCCGCTAAGTAGGAGACAGCCTGTAGCTGCTCCACCCAGTGCTGCTCACACCCCCTACAGAGACCAGTGACGGCCTGTAGCCGCACTGAGGAGAGACCGGTACGTCCCCTCTCCTTCTGTAGTTGCCTCAGAAGGCATGACGCTAGTGACGGCCTGTAGCCGCGCCTGTAGGGAGGAGACGGCCTGTAGCCGCTCCTCTCCTGCACGTCGCCTTCCTTGTCGGACCCCAGTGACAGCAGGTAGCTGCACCGTTAAGCAGGTGACAGCCTGTAGCCGCACTTCGCCTGTGTTCCTGTCAGGGAGTTGGGCCCCAGCAACGGCCTGTAGCCACACCAACAGCGAAGGGACGGCCTGTAGCCTCCTTCTGTCTGTTGCCCAAAGGAACCCAGCGACGGCCTGTAGCCGCACCGGGGAGAGACATCAAAGTCTCTCTCCCCCTGTGACTCCACAACGAGACGGTGAGCTGTGCTCAGTCCTGCCCTCCAGCAGGAGCACAGATCACCCTCCTGTACACCAGGAGGAGGACCACTGCCCTGAGGATTGGTGGAGAGGCCCCATACTGTCTCCGGGATGGTGCTCCCTCCGTCTGGAGGAAAAGGGCACCTACTTGACAGACTCCGGCATGGAACAATGCCGAAGCCCAGCCCTGACAGTGGCGCCTCCAGCAGAAGGCTGCAGCCGGCAGCCCTCTGAGGACGTCCCCCGGACCCCCGGGTGGGCCCACTCCCCACCCCGATGAAGGCGATGCCCATCCTCCACCAGCCGCCTGAATGAACGCCTCCAAACGCCTGTTTGGCCCCAGTCCCAAGGTACAGACCCCAGTCCCCAGCCCTGACAGTTAGGGGCCCTTTGTCACAGACAGCTTGAGCCCCAGCCAAGAGACAACGCCCCTGTGAGTGGTCCTGTGGCCACTGGAAGAAGGGACTCCCAAAGGGCCTCGGCCTACCTGAGGCAGAGACTTGTAAGCCCTGGACCTCCCCTCCCCCCAGCTAGACAAAGTGGACCTAAAGACAGTGATTTTACAGTGAACAGTGAGGCCAGCACTCACGGCACCAGAGTGAGTCTACCGTGATACCAGTGTACAGTGAGGCCCGGAAAAGACCGAGACCAGTGAGTGTAAAAGACCAGACGCCCTAGTGAAATCAAGCTACAAGTGTACAGTGAGGCCAAATAAGAATGTCAAATCTTAAGTACAGAAGTATAGGCAGTGAATATTACAAAAAGTGACACCTCGCTCGCCCCTCATAACGACGCCTGTAAAATAGTGCTACCAATTACTCCCCTCCCTTGTGCAGAGTCAGTAACACCCCCCCCCCCGTGCTCAGCCTATAAACTTAGTGTCAGAATAGTGAACGCCTCACCATGGTGCCTCCTCACAGAGCAATAGTGCCTTTGCCCTCCTGAACCAGGCTTAGACTCCTGTGCATCTAGTATCCTGTGTGATACTCTACCCATTAATACTAGCCTATGTACCGATTTTTGCCCATAATATTGTGTAAGATTGTCTACCTGTTCCACATCAGTTGAATTTGTCATTATACGTGTAAGGTTGTTGTCCTGTGTTTTATATGCCCTGGCCCTCTCTTACTTGTCTAAGCTCCGGTCTAGAAAGGGAACCCGGCTACATTCTAAGCGTTCTAGGGACAGGAAGCTTCCCCGTAAACACCTAGCATAACACCTATTTCTGCCATGTGATTCAGTATCTTAGGTTTAAAACCTTTGGAATCCCATATTAGCATGCCTCTTTGAACCATCCTGCACGGTGTCTAGATGCTATGGTATCTGGGTGGCACCACACCCCACATATATTACATTTCATCCCTTTCTCATTGTTCTTTTATTTATTTATTTTTTTTTTACACCTGTCACACACTTTGTCATCTTCATCAGTGACTGTACTACTACCGGTATACACTACTGACATTATGTAATGCTTTTTACAGCCATCTTTCCTTGCTTCTTATCTTTCCTTTCCCCCTCTCACACCCCTTGTGTGTGATCATGATAGTACATCTTTAATTCAGTCACGGGCATGATAGTAGCCAAACCATATACCACCTAACTAATTTATGCATTTCATAATTTAGACTCGCATTTTCAGAATTCCATCAACCACACAGAAGTAGGAACACACTTTCCGTTTACAGTACCTCTCGCCAGGATTGATACTTTTGTTTCTGATTCTGAACTCTGTTCTTCCCGCTCATATAAAGTATTTCTAATAGTAATAGTTTTATTGTCCTTTTCCTTCTTCCTTCTTTCTCTTAACCATCTTCTTCTTTTTAAACTTTACATTAAGCTTGATTATGTCCAAACTTACTGCAACTTCATGAAAAACAACACCTGGCCTCCAGCCATCCTTTAATAACATAGTTCTCTCTTGAAGCAAAAGTGTTTCAGGTTTCTCCCGCACTGAATTTTGTGAACCGTCTCTCTGCTGATGGAGATAATGAGAGAGGAACAGCCATTGTTTAGTGGCGTCAGTTTACTGGTCCATATTTTCACCATTCTTTTGCAAACTCATTACCTGGCGTTCCTTTAGGAAAACTGTCAATAATTTTTTATGAAATGTTCCCTGATGACGAGATCATATACTGTGCACCAGCTGCTGTATGGAAAGTAAAACATGGTTCCATCCACTTATTGACTCATTTTCGTATTCAGCATACAACTTGCTCAGGAGATTCACCTCTAAATCTGAGATTCTGAATCTTCTTCCGCATCCAGTTGGTGTTATATTTTACCCATCCAACAGAGTTTTCATAAGAGATTCAAAATTATCCACTACATCAGTCCAAATTGCTAAGCAATATTGTGCTTGTCCAACCTGATGCTTCAGCCACTCAAGACGTGACATATGCATCAGAATCATCCCGTGATTCATCAAAGAATGACAACCGTTTGCGCCATTTGCAACTGGTTGATTGACACAGCCAACAGTTGCAAATATGGCAGAGACGAAAGTTCGTGAAACTTCAGTCTGTCTTAAGCAGTAGCCTTGTCAGTGGTATGTTCTAAAACCCACCAAACACCCACATTCTTCGATCTCCTCAATCCAAGACCCCCTTGACCAACCTGTAAAAAATTTATCCACAAAAAGAATCCAGGGAAAGCCATTATATATAGAACTAAAAAGCAATCTTGCATACCTGGTTATTCCCAGGCCAGTCAGTCTGTAAGTACAAACATTATTATTAATGCACAAATGACACTGTCCTATCACTCCGGTACGGCATGTGGACCCTCCAGGGAAAAGTCGTCTGTGGCATTTTGGAGCCGCGGATTGGGAGGCCCTCAGGCAGTACTTCTTTGATTTTCCCTGGAATGATTATTGCTTCCATAGCCGTGAGCCATCTGAGTGTGCCTTGCGCATTACAGAGGTTAGTCTCTCGGGCATGGAAGCATACATTCCTTTCTCATATCCTTTGACTAACGCAAGAAAGCCTTGGTTTAATCACGCTTGTTCTAATGCTGTCCCCAACAAGAAGAGGGCCTACAAAAGGTACTGGCGCCAACCCACCCCTGAATCACATCATCTTTAAGTTTCTGCCCAGATTCGTGCTAAGTCTGTTCTTTGCTCTGCTAATAATAATTTCATCCGTACTAAATGCTCTCAACTATCCAACTCGAATTCTTCCCACTCCTTCTGGCACCTTGCCAAAAACTTTTCTAACAACTTTACCTCATCATCCCTCCCTCCTCTTTTCTACTCTGATGGTTCTGTAGCTATTTCTTCTACTGATAAAGCAGATCTCTTCACTCAGACTTTCTCCTGCAATTCCACCTTAGACAATTCCGGTGCTGTTTCTCCATCACTTCCCACCTCTGACTTCCTCATGGATGACATTAAAATTCCTTCAGCTGATGTATTTTCTGCCATCACTGGCCTCAATACTAACAAGGCATATGGGCCTGATGGAGTCCCTCCTGTTGTTCTCAAGAACTGTGCTTCAGTGCTTACACCCTGCCTAGGCAAACTCTTTCGCCTTTGTTTGTCAACTTGTACCTTTCCTTCTTGCTGGAAGTCTGCACTCATTCAGCCAGTCCCAAAGAAGGGTGACCACTCCCAACCCTCCAACTATCGTCCAATTGCTATAACGTCCTGTATTTCAAAAGTTTTCGAGTCAATTCTCAATAGAAAAAATGTTAAGGCATCTTTCCTATCACAACCTTCTTTCTGATCGTCAGTACGGGTTCCGTCAGGGACGCTCCACTGGCGATCTTCTCACCTACCTTTCAGACTCCTGGTCATCCTCCTTTCGGGACTTCAGCGGGAGCTTTGCCATTGCACTAGACATCTCAAAGGCTTTCGATCGAGTCTGGCATAAATCTTTGATTTCCAAACTGACCTCTTACGGTTTCTATCCTTCTATCTGTGCCCCCATCGCTAGTTTCCTTTCTGGTCATTCTATAGCCGCTGTTGTAGACGGCCATCGTTCTTCTCCTAGAACTATCAACAGTGGTGTTCCTCAGCGCTCTGTCCTATCACCAGCTCTCTTCCTTTTGTTCATCAATGACCTTCTGAGCTGTACATCTAACCCTATCCACTCATACGCTGATAACTCCACCCTTCACCTTTCCATTCGGTTCCTGCAACGCTCATCTCAGCAGTTACTTCAACAAATAAGGAATGAGGCTATGGCACACCTAATGTCTGACTTGGCTCGTGTCTCTGACTGGGGCAAAAATAATCTTGCTGTTTTTAATGCATCTAAGACTCAGTTCTTACACTTATCAACCCATCAAAATCTTCCACATTTATACCTACTAATGTTTAATAATATTCAGCTTAATCCTGGATGATCCTTGAACATGCTTGGGGTTTCATTTACTCGGGACTTATCTTGGAAAGATCATATTGCATCTCTTGTAGGATCTGGTTCCAAGAGATTGGGTGTGCTAAGCCGACTCCGTTCTTTCTTTGCCCCTGCACAATTGTTGACTCTGTGCAGGGGTTTTGTCTGCCCCTGTGTGGAGTGCAGCTCTCATGTGTGGGGAGGCTCCTCACATACACCTCTTCTCAATAGGGTGGAGTCAGGGGCTTTTCGTCTCATTAACTCTCCTCTTACTGACTCCCTTCAACCTCTGTCCCTTCGCCGCACTGTTGCATCTTTATCTCTTTTCTATCGCTACTTTAATGGTCACTGCTCCTCTGAACTGTCTGCATGCATTCCTCCACCTCTACAACGGGCGTGTAACACCCGTCTAGCAGCAAACTCTCATCCCGTTTCTGCCCAACTCTCTAATGCAAGAGTTGACCGTTACTCCCAGTCCTTCATTTATGCAACAGGTCAACTCTGGAATTGTCCCCTTCTGTCTGTATTTCCTGCTGCCTATGATCTCCAGTCTTTCAAACGCAGTGTGTCCAGGCATCTCGAAATGAATGGATCTTGAATTTGGCTCTCTCTTGTATTTTGTTTTTCTCTTGGAGGGAACTGTTATTGCAGGCTCATGACCTTTGGTTCCTTCTTCCTCGCATTAAAAAAAAAAAAAAACAGTCTGCTTGCATCCCTTCACCACTGCAGTGAGTTCATAGCACCAGTCTAGCAGCAAACTCTAATCCCTTCTCTTTCACACTCGCCAATACATGAGTTGAACTTTACTCCCAGTCCTTCATGTATGCAATAGATTACCTCTGGAACTGTTCCTTCTGTCTGTATTTCCTAATGCTTATGATCTGCAATTTTTTAAACGCGGTATGTCCAGGCACCTCGAAATTAACGGGTCTTGATTTTGATTTGCTGTTATTTTGTTTTTATTTTTTCTAGGAAGAAACAATCATGCGAGCTTCTGGCCTTTAGTTCCATCTTCCTTTCATTACAAAAAAAAAAAAAAAAAAGTGAGTTCCTTACTACTCAGGTCAGATCAGTTAATCAGGCAACAACTCAATCCGCACATAAAAAACTGCATTCCTACCACGTGTTTCAGCAGCCTGACTGTCGTGAACAATAGGTATGACAACTGGGATTCAACAGATGGCAAAATTGAGGTATACATCGCGCAACACCATTGGCTGATGCCAGGTGGCTGTGATGTCCAGCTAACAGGCAAATGTCAGGGACAAAATCCTGAAAATCATGCAACACTGAGCCCATTTTAGAGACCTATAAGGGTTGATTTTGCTTTCCCATCGCTACTTCATAAAAGAAATTGAGTCAAACATACAGGATATGCGGGAAGCTCGATTTCGTCATAATGGCTGGGTTGCCATTCTTCCACGAAATACCTAAACTAAGAAAGTAATTTTTTCCCTGTATTCACTCCATTTCCGACCATCCTACTAACAGTGGTTTCCAAAATGATTAGGAAAAATAAATCTTCTCAGTGTAATGTATGAACTATTCTCAGTCGTCCTGAATATCCTAGTTCATCAGTCTTATAGCGCTGTAGCACTGGACACTCTCCAAGGCTGAGAATGCCTCCTATGCTATATTGCTCTATGATCATACTAAAACTTTTTGAGAATAACTCATACATCACATTGAGAAAGAGTCAGCTTTTTTTTGCATTGTTAGTAGGCTGCCAGGGGGTTGATGAAATATGGAGCAAAACGTTAACTTCTCAAACTCCACCATAACAGTTAATTTACTGAAGCAAACTCCTGCATAGGTTACTGGCGGGGTAACCTCTATGCTATTGGTTTCTCTCCTGAGTGCTAGGGCTCTCGTGTTCCTGAACTTGATTCTTCTGAATTCTCCACACTCTGGCTTCGGCTTTCCTGTCACTCTCTGACTAAATATATCTGTGCTGTTTACTTATCCCCTAATTCTACTGACTATCAAAAATTCTTCGACTTTCTTAACTCTACGATGGAACACATTCTATCCATTTTTCCTTTCTCTGAAATCTCCATTCTTGGAGATTTCAATGTTCACCACCACCTTTGGCTCTCCTCTCCTTTCACGGATCCACCTGGTGAACAAGCCTACATCTTTTCTATCCTTAATGACCTAGAGCAGCTTGTACAGCACCCTACCCGTATCCCTGACCGTCTTGGAGAGAGCTCCAACATACTTGACCTCTTCCTCACAACTAATCCTTCTGCTTACTCTGTTAATCTTTTCTCTCCGTTGGGCTCCTCCGATCACAACCTTATTACCTTAACCTGTCCTATCACTCCAGTACGGCCTGTGGACCCTCCAGGGAAACGTCGTCTGTGGCATTTTGGAGCCGCAGAATGGGAGGCCCTCAGGCAGTACTTCTTTGATTTTCCCTGGAATGATTATTGCTTCCATGGCCGTGAGCCATCTGAGTGTGCCTTGCGCATTACGGAGGTTATTCTCTCGGGCATGGAAGCATACATTCCTTTCTCATATCCTTTGACTAACGCAAGAAAGCCTTGGTTTAATCACGCTTGTTCTAATGCTGTCCGCAACAAGGAGAGGGCCTACAAAAGGTACCGGAGCCAACCCACCCCTGAATCACATCATCTTTACGTTTCTGCCCGGAATCGTGCTAAGTCTGTTCTTTGCTCTACTAAAAATTATTTCATCCATACTAAATGCTCTCTACTCTCCAACTCGAATTCTTCCCGCTCCTTCTGGCATCTTGCCAAAAATCTTTCTAACAACTTTACCTCATCATCCTTCCCTCCTCTTTTCTACTCTGATGGTTCTGTAGCTATAACTTCTACTGATAAAGCAGATCTCTTCGCACAGACTTTCTCCTCCAATTCTATCTTAGACAATTCCGGTGCTGTTCCTCCATCACTTCCCCCCTCTGACTTCCTCATGGATGACATTAAAGTTTCTTCAGTTGATGTGTTTTCTGCCATCACTGGCCTCAGTGCTGACAGGGCATGTGGGCCTGGTGGGGTCCCTCCTGTTGTTCTCAAGAGCTGTCCTTCTGTGCTTTCACCCTGCCTAGGCAAACTCTTTCGTCTTTGTCTGTCAACTTGTACCTTTCCTTCTTGCTGGAAGTTTGCTCTCATTCAGCCAGTCCCAGGGAAGGGTGACCACTCCCAACCCTCCAACTATCGTCCAATTGCTTTAACGTCCTGTATTTCAAGGGTTTTCGAGTCAATTCTTGATAGAAAAATTTTAAGGCATCTTTCCTATCACAACCTTCTTTCCGATCGTCAATATGGGTTCCGTCGGGGACGCTCCACTGGCGATCTTCTCGCCTACCTTTCGGACTCCTGGTCGTCCTCCTTTCGGGACTTTGGCGAGGGCTTTGCCATTGCACTTGACATCTCAAGGGCTTTCGATCGAGTCTGGCATAAATCTTTAATTTCCAAACTGCCATCCTGCGGTTTCTGTCCATCTATCTGTGCCTTCATCGCTAGCTTCCTTTCTGGTCGTTCTATAGCTGCTGTTGTAGACGGCCATCGTTCTTCTCCTAGATCTATCAACAGTGGTGTTCCTCAGGGCTCTGTCCTATCACCAACTCTCTTCCTTTTATTCATCAATGATCTTTTGAGCTGTACATCTAACCCTATCCACTCATATGCTGATGACTCCACCTTTCACCTTTCCATTCGGTTCCCGCAACGCCCATCTCAACAGTTGCTTCAACAAGCAAGGGATGAGGCTATGGCACACCTAATGTCTGACTTGGCTTGTATCTCTGACTGGGGTAAAAATAATATGGTTGTCTTTAATGCAGCTAAGACTCAGTTCTTACACCTTTCAACCCGACAAAATCTTCCACAGGTATACCCACTAATGTTTAATAATATTCAGCTTAATCCTGCATCATCCTTGAACATGCTTGGGGTTTCATTTACTCGGGACTTATCTTGGAAAGATCATATTACATCTCTTGTAAAATCTGCTTCCAAGAGATTGGGTGTGCTAAGCCGACTCCGCTCTTTCTTTACCCCTGTGCAATTGTTGACTCTATACAGGTGTTTTGTCCGCCCCTGTGTGGAGTACAACTCTCATGTGTGGGGAGGCTCCCCTCATGCAGCTCTTCTTAATGGGGTGGAGTCAAAGGCTTTTCATCTCATTAACTCTCCTCCTCTTGCTGACTCCCTTCAACCTCTGTCTCTTCGCCGTGCTGTTGCATCTTTATCTCTTTTCTATCGCTACTTTGATGGTCACTGCTCCTCTGAGCTGTCTGCTTGCGTTCCTCCACCTCTGCGACGGGCGTGTGGCACCCGTCTGGCAGCGAGCTCTCATCCTTTTTCTGTCCAGCTCTCTAGTGCAATAGTTGACCGTTACTCCCAGTCTTTCATTTATGCAACAGGTCAGCTCTGGAACTGTCTCCCTCTGTCTGTATTTCCTGCTGCCTATGATCTGTCTTTCAAACGCAGTGTGTCCAGGCATCTCAAAATGATCGGATCTTGAATTTGGCTTTCTATTGTATTTTGTTTTTCTCTTGGAGGGAACTGTTACTGCGGGCTCATGGCCTTTGGTTCCTTCTTCCTCGCATAAAATATATATATATATATATATATATATATATATATATATATATCTATATATATCTATCTCTCTATATAGATATATATATATATATATATATATATATATATATCATCATCATCATCATCAGCCGTTTGAGTATCCACTGCAGGACCTCCCTATCCCATCCGAAGTTCGGACGATACAGCCAATGTATCTCTACCAAGTGGCTTAGGCTGTCTGGTAGAGATTGTATGTAGGGTGAGCAGTGTTTATAAGTGTAATTGTTGTGTTGGAAAGGCTTTGGATGTGTGTGTAGTCTGTGAACCAAGTGTAATCGGCCCGCGCAAGCCGACAGGGAGCAAGCATACTTTATAGTAAGCGACACTGGTTCAACCACAGCACCCCTCATCTCCGCCAGTGCAGTAAGTGGCCGGGTGAACACTCCCAAAGTTTATTACCCTGGCGGGGCACGAACCCTTCTTCCCCCGTGTACGAAACGCACATTCTACCACTGAACCACAGACGCTCCATATATACTGCATACAGTGTATATATATTGTTACGGAACAGAGAAAGATAATGTACACTTTAAGTGAGAATACTGAAAATCACTACTGTCCCGTAAAGTTCCAGGTTCAAAACAAAAGAGTTAGGTAAAATTACAAGTTAAAGTTTAATGCACAAACTAACAACAAAACATTCAGGACTCATAAGGATAATGTAATGGCAAAAACAGGTTAAATATATGGTTAACTGCAATAGCCTCTATTAACACGAAATTAGCAAGAATAAATTTATCTAAGTCAGCCCTGATAAAATGAGATACCAGATAATACTCAGTGAATGCCAGATAAATAATTACAGATACAAACTGTTATCAAAAATGACTGACATAAAGAACCCCACACGAATTACAAAAACTTCACTAGGCCTACAAATTAAACTTATGCTATACAGTACAAGAAAAAATGCAACAACAGTTATACTCAAATTACACACAGCTGCCAGATGGTTGGAGATTTCTTGAGCACTCACAATAATAATATCTGTACAGGGGAGGACAGAGATGTGAACAAAATGAGGAGCAGATCTAAGTGGCAATGATGCAGAGATTGAGCTCATTATATAGGGGCCAGCAGAGCCTGATGCAACTTGTAAGAGGGACGCGCAAAAGAAGCGATGGGGACAGAGAGCTGAAAATCCCGCTCTGGATAACAGAGATGTCGACTTACTCTACTATAACGGTAGAAGGGGGGGACTGAGGCAGAACACGCTCGTGATCAAACATGCAGCAACTGTGCGTTAAAATTACACAAAGGATGATGAATTCATAGGCTATGTAACACCTCCCCACAAAGAAAAAAGAAATTTACAAAGGAAATTTCTTATTACTCCAAAACAATCTGTACATGGCATTCCAGAACATGCAAATGTCTTTCCTAGTGTTACAAAACATGAGATCTCCCTAGCACGTTCAGTCATAGGTACTTGCCAGTATCCCTTTAACAAATCAAACTTACTTATGTACCTAGCCTTTCCGATCTTGTCTATGCAATCTTCCACACGAGGGAGAGGGTAAGTGTCTG
The DNA here is from genome assembly GCF_032717465.1 of Coenobita brevimanus. Taxonomy (NCBI): domain Eukaryota; kingdom Metazoa; phylum Arthropoda; class Malacostraca; order Decapoda; family Coenobitidae; genus Coenobita; species Coenobita brevimanus. The sequence continues at coordinate 19,599,175 of NC_136998.1, read as the reverse complement.
TTTTGGTTATCTGATTAACACGTCTGTAGTCGATGCAAAGCCTCTGTGACCCACCTGGCTTAGGGACTAGAGTGACAGGAGAACTCCACTCGCTCTGACAGGGCTCAATCATCTTGTGGTCCAACAGGTAGCCAAGCTCCTTCTCGATGATAGGAACTTTCACTGGGTTCACACGGTAAGGAGGCAATTTAATTGGCTTTGCGTCTCCAACATCGACATCATGCATCAACACAGTGGTTCTTCCTGGAGTAGCACGGAACACTTGCGGGTACTCCTGCAGTAATGCCGAAAACTCCTGCCTTTCCTTGGGAGGTAGATGAGAAAGCTTAGTCTGGAGATCATTCATGATATCAGGATTCTTCCCCAAACTATCACTCAGGCTCATACTGCATGGGAGAGCTTCACTTGCAGACTCGGGTGGAACAGCTACAGTGCAGACTGGATTATTTTCGTCCCGCCTGTGATATAACTTTAGCATGTTGATGTGACATAGTTGCTTGCTCTTTCTACGATCTGGCGTGGCGATGACATAGTTGACATCACTGAGTTTCTTCTCCACGAAATAAGGACTACTAAACTTGGCTTGAAGAGGTTGCCCATGAACTGGTAGCAGAATCAAAACCTGGTCTCCTGGCTGAAAGTGGCGTAACCTGGACTTCTTATCATACCAAGTCTTCATCTTCTCCTGAGCAGCTCCTAAATTCTCTCTCGCCAGCTGTAAAGCAGTGGACAGCCGTTCTTTGAACTTCATCACATACTCCAGCAGGTTGACGTCATCCTCCGACAGCCAGCATTCCTTGAGTAGCTTAAGGGGTCCTCTTACTTCATGGCCAAACAGTAGTTCAAAAGGTGAGAAGCCCAGTGATTCATTTGGAGATTCTCTTGCAGCAAATACAACGAATGGAAGACCTTTATCCCAGTCTTTCTGATGTTCCAAACAGTATTTCTTGAGCATCGATTTGAGTGTTTGATGATATCTCTCCAACGCTCCTTGGGTCTGGGGATGGTAAGCTGAAGACGTGATCTGGGTGATGCCCAACTCTTTCAGAGACTGCTTGAAAACGTTTGACATGAAATTACTTCCCCGGTCTGACTGTACCTCCTTGGGCAGACCAAACTTTGTGAAGAACCCTAGCATTTCCTTAACCACGTTCTTTGCTGAGATGTTTCTAAGTGGAATGGCTTCAGGATAACGAGTAGCCATATCAATCATGGTCAACACATAAGAAAATCCTGAAGAAGTCTTAGGAAGAGGGCCCACAATATCCACCAACACACGGGTGAAAGGCGCCTCAAAAGGGGGAATGGGAACTAGAGGTGCAACCTTTTCGGTCTGATTACACTTCCCCACAACTTGACAGGTGTGACAAGACTTACAATACCAGGAAACATCCCTGAAGATACCTGGCCAGTAGAAGTGTTTCAAAATGCGTGCCACAGTCTTCCTCACTCCAAGGTGTCCTGCCAAATTGGAATCATGAGCCACTCTAATGATATCCTGCCTACAAACACGAGGGATGACAACTTGATGTACAACCTCCCATTCACAGTCGGCTGATGCTGTTGGGGGTCTCCACTTCCTCATAAGTACTCCTGACTTTACATAATAACAAGTAGAAGCACCGGCTGACTCTTCTTCACTGTAAGCAGAGTTAGCTAGACCTTTCAACTCAGGGTCAGCAACCTGCAACTCAACCAACTCTTGACGAGACAAATTATCAACACTACGGGGTACTGCCTCATCTGGTGAGTGGTCCAAATTAGTAAGAAAAGTGTCAGCTAGGATAACATCATCATCATCATTATCCTCTAAATCACCAGTAACTTTAGACTTAGCCCTAGTGACAGCACATGCAGGGAACACATCAGGGACACCACAATCCTGGGACGCAGCCACTGGCTCACTAGACAACTGAGGAGCTGGACACACTTGACTTCCACCAATATCATTTCCAAGTAAGAAAGTTACACCTGACATTGGGAGTGTCTCAACCAACCCAACCATAACAGAACCATTAACAAAACCAGACTCTAAATTCACTCTGCACAGAGGGACAGAGAAGTAATTATTCCCTACACCTTGTAAGATTACAGTTTCATCAGAGGAATTAACATTAGAGCCTAGAACACTGGTCAGCATAAGGGATTGGCAAGCACCTGTATCACGATATATTTGAACTGATTTCCTGTCATTACTGTCCAGAGGACTGACAAAACCATCAGACAGGAAATTAGCACATGAACTCTTGAGAGTGTCACCCACGTTACTGCTCAAAAGAGGAGCTCCATCATGAGAATTTAAGTTACCCCTCAAAGCAGGTTCAGTTAACTCAGTTAAAGAATTCTGGGAACTCTCAAGAGTGGACACTAGACCAATTGACTGAATATTTAAAGACTCTTTTTTGTTCACAACACGCTGTCTCCTGAAACATCTCTCCGTAGTATGACCAAGCTTACTACAATAAGTACATTTACTTTTCTGAAATCTAGAGGTGAAGCTGGTATTTACTTCCTGAGAAACATCATCTTTATTCTCTTTCCTGTTACCTGTACTCTGAGTAGAGGCAACGTACTTACTCTCAGCTTTCCCTTTTTCTTTAGAATATCTCTTGTGAGTGAGAACATATTCATCAGCTAAAACTGCAGCATCAGACAAATTATCTATTCTTTTCTCATCAAGATATAGGCTTACATCTTTATAAATACACCTTTTGAAATCCTCCAGCAAAATCATCTGCTTAAATTTACCAAAATCAGAATCCACATTCTTAGAATTTAACCACTGCTCTAACAGATCTTCTTTGATTTTTGCATACTCAACATGGGATTGCTTATCTTACTTGTAAGTTGTCCTAAATTTTACTCTATAGGCTTCAGGAACAAGCTCATAGGCCTTAAGAATCAAGCTCTTAACTACATCATAATTATCAGACTGATCCTGAGGCAAAGATACATAAGTTACTTGAGCTTTACCGGTGAGAACAGTTTGAAGGAGTACTGGCCAATACTCCTTAGGCCAATTAAAACCTGTAGCTACCCTCTCAAACAACTGAAAATACTTTGTTAAATCAGATTCATTAAAAGGAGGGACAAGTTTAACATTTTTAGCCACATCAAAATCATCAGAGCTAGATGATCCAGTTCCACCTTGTTTCATGCGATACTCATGGTCTGCCTGAATCCTGGCAAGTTCAATTTGTGCCTGAACCTGTACCTGTGCCTCTTGAATACGAGCATTTGCCTCATTAACACGAGCCTCCTGCAGGGCTAGCTGT
>NC_136998.1:19493400-19593400 GCF_032717465.1 Coenobita brevimanus | reverse complement strand
CATCAATTAGTGATGGGCAAGGTAAGGCTACAAAGAAAATGGGTGAAGAGACGAAGGGGAAGACAGGAGAAAACAACTCCTGTGAAAAGAGTGAAGTTGCAAGAGTGTGAGAAAATGGCAGAGTATAAGAGCATAGTGGAAGAAAGATTGGGAAAGTATGAGTTAGAGCAGATAGAAGGGGTGGAAGATATATGCAAGATATTCGTGGGAAAGATAGGCACAGCATGAGAAGTGGTTTGTGGAATGAGGAAGAGATGCAGGGGTGTGCAAGGGACAGCATGGTGGAATGACGATGTGAAACGAGCCGTAGAACAAAAGAAGAAGACATATAGTGAATGGCTAGCGAATATAAGTAGGGGAAAAGATGAGAGAGAGAAGAGAGAGGTATATGTGAGCCAGAGAAGGGAGGTGAAGAAATTGGTGAAGGAGAGTAAGAAGATAGTGGATGAAGAGTTTGGGAGGAATCTGAGTGTGAAATGGAGGGAAAGTATGAAATTTTTTTGGAAGGAGGTGAAGAAAGTAAGACAGTGTGAAAGAGGTAATAATAGGAGAGTGAATGATGGGAATAATAGATGGTTGGTGGAGAAGAGTGACAAGATGAGGAGAAGGAGAGAGCACTTTGAGGATTTGTTGAATGTAGAGAACGAAAGCAGTTTGAGTATTAGTGGTTGGGGAATGGCTAGGAGAAGAAAAGATGAGAGGAGGGAGGAAGAGATCAGTAGGGCGAAAGTAGTTGAAGCAATGAAGATCAAGATGGGAAAGGCCCCAGTAATTGATGAAGTGTGTGGTGAAATGCTGAAGGATGGGGGTGAGAGTGTTGTGGAGTGGATATGGAAGTTGTGTAGATTGGCTTGGGAAGAGGGAAGGGTTCCAGAGGACTGGCAATGAGGTATAATTGTTCCTTTATACAAAGGAAAAAGGGAGAGAGAAGTATGTGGTAACTGTGGGGGTATTTGCCTTCTTACTGTGTTTGGAAAAATATATGGTAGAATAATTATTGATAGTGTTATGCATATAACTGAGAACTAGTTGAAGAAGAACAAGGGGGACTTAGGAAGGGAAAAAAGTGTGTTGATCAGATATTTGTTTTACTGTAAAGTGTTTAGTTCTAAAACGTTTAGTATCTAGAGAAGGGAAAGAAAGTGTATGCTACCTTCATGGAGTTGGAGAAAGCATAATTACGACAGAGTAGATAGGCAAGGTATGTGGAAGGCATTATGAATATATGAAGTGGATGGGAAATTGTTGAGTGCTGCGAAGAGTATGTACGAGGGAGCTACGGCTGCGGTGCGAGTGGATGGTGAGCTGAGTGAGTTCTTTTATCTAAATGTGGGACTGAAACAGGGGTGTGTAATGTCTACATGGCTGTTTAATATATTCATGGATGGTGTTGTACAGGAGATGCCAGGTAGGGCAGTGGATGTGGGGGTGGCTCTAATGAATGAGGGTGAGCTGTGGAAGATTCCGGTGTTGCTGTTTGCTGATAATACAGTATTGTTGAGTGAAGATGAATGGGAGTTGCAAGGTTTGGTGAATGAATTTGGGACAGTGTGTAAGAAGATAATTATGAAAATTAATGTAAACAAGAGTAAAGTTATGGTGTTTGAGAGGAATGAAATCACAGAATGCAGTGAGGCTGGTTGGTGAGGATATGGAGAATGTAAATGCATTCAAGTACTTGGGTAGTGTGATGAGTAAGTATGAAAGTTTTAGGGATGAAGTGATTCAATGGGTACAGCAGGGAAGGAAGGTTGTTTGTTCACTGAAAGCAGTGATGAGAAATAAGGAGGTGACTATGGAAGTTAAGGAGTCAGTGCACGATAGTACTGTGATCTCTACCCTGAAGTATGGATGGATGTTATTGAGAAAATTTGGAGAAATACACTGAGGTGGTTTGGAAATGTGGAGAGAAAGGAGAATGAAAGACTGACGAAGAGGGTGTATGTAGGTGAAGTGAAGGGAGGAAGAGGGAGGGGGAGACCGCATATGAGGTGGAGGGATGGAGTTGAGAGGTATATGAGGGATGGGGGAGTGAATTAGGGGGAGGGCAGTCAAATAGAGGCTTCACCAAACCCTGTTTCAAAGGTCTGCCACCAGGTGGTCTAGCATCGCCCCTCCTCGATTAAATATTTTTGCATGGTTTTAAAGACCTGTGAAATTGTATCTAATACTAAGTTTATAATAAAACTGCTATTTATAAGAATCTTTTTTCCTATTCGATCCAGCGCATATGTTTATACCTATAAAGAAAAAATAACCAGGCTCTCAGAGAATCTTAGCTTGGGGACTAAAATAGTGTACTGTCTATTTACATATATTTGAATAAATCCTGTGAAGTTTGTAAAAGGAGATAACCTTCAGGACTTCTGATGTGTGTATTTTAGCATGCTTTAAAGAAGTAAGCTGTTCCACTGAAAATAATGTACTGAACGAATGCATAGTTGGTGAATCAGCCATATTAATCCAAACAAACGGCAGTGCGGTACGACACTATAATCATAACAGAGTACGAAGAGTTGAAGTGTTAACTTACTAAATTGTGCAGTGGAGCCAGGGAAACATTTAAAAGCATTATTTATGTTAAGCTTTAGTTACAAAGATGATCAAGACGTCCAACAGGAAAGTATTGTTAGGAAAAGTCATACGTCAGGCAGGGCAGCATATCGAAAGGTGCCGCCAAACCTGCGGGTACATATCTACTTTCTTTTGTGGATACTAACGAATGACAAATATTTTAATCACTGTTACCCTGTTTTATGGATGGTTCTACTAAAATTGCCTAGGTTTTGTCTCTATGTTATGTTTACAGAGATGAGTAAACTGACGAAAGCTGAGTTTACAATATGACACATAATCTATCTATCTATCTATCTTTTGCCAGACGCCTCAATCCCGTTCGAGGTGGCTACAAACAAATCGCCTCCACGTCGCTCTGTCCCCCACCAATTCACTGCCTCGCTCCCAACTCACACACCCCTCTCTCATATACCTCTCCACCCCATCCCTCCATCTCATCCTCGGCCTCCCCCTCCCTCTTCCCCCCTCCACCTCACTCATATACACTCTCTTCGTCAGTCTTTCACCCTCCAGCCTCTCCACATTGCCAAACCACCTCAGTGTATTCCTCCTAATGCTTCCTATCACATCCACATCCACACCACAACGCTCCTTTATATCCTCATTTGTCAGCCTGTCTCTCCATGTGACTCCACAGGCTCCTCTTAAATAACTCATTTCCACTGCTCTCACTCTTGACTTGTGTCCTTCCAGCAACGTCCAAACTTCACTTCCATACGTTAGGGTTGGTATCATAATACTGTCATGTAGTAACTTTTTCATTTCCATGCTCACTTCCCTGCTTCTTATTACTTTTTTCAAGGAACCAGCAACCTTTCTTCCATGCTGTACCCTTTCAAGCACTTCACCCTCCAAACCTCAATCCTTACTTATCACACTACTCAAGTACTTAAACGTACTCACATTTTCCAATCCCTCGCCATTCAACCTCGCTGTACATTCACTGACTTCACCTCTCTCAAAGACCACCACTTTACCCTACATTCACCTTTAAATTCCGTTTCTTACACACTCTCCCAAACTCATCCTTATAATACATTATACATTATAATACATTACATGTAATCGAAAGGCTCCCATATTGTAATTTCTTTGTAGCATATCATTTCAACAAAGTATTTTCATGAGTAAAATCTGTTTTGGGGTGTTTTATTTTGTGGCAAATTTAAAAAGAAATTACACCCTGGCTACTTTTTCAATGCCGACCCCGCATCAGAGCTGGGCGACGGAAGCGAACCTAGTGGCAGATTTCTGAAACAGGATCTGGTGAAGTGTCTAAATGGTGGGTGACAGAGTGACTTGGAGGCGTTTTGTCTCCCTCTCTCTCTCTCTCTCTCTCTCTCTCTCGCTATATATATATATATATATATATATATATATATATATATATATATATATATATATATATATATGCCAACGGCCATACCACGTGCCAACGGCCCTACCACTTCGAGTACACCGCTTCCCGTCCGATCAGCGAAGTTAAGCAATGTTGGGTCTGGTTAGTACTTGGATGGGTGACCGCCTGGGAACACCAGATGCTGTTGGCATCCCTACGTGTCAAGTGGGGTTGGTGGAGGATCAGTAAAACAATTAACCTGTAAAACAATTAACTCTAAGCCCTTGGCCACCCCGTTTGGGATACATGGCGTCTGGCAATGAATGATATATATATATATATATATATAATATATATATATATATCCCATTGGAGCCCAGTGTCCGCACTACTGGACAAAACTAGGAATTTTGAAATCTGGACAAAGTAGGGGACCCCCGGATAGGCGGAGGGTAATATGCTTAGTACCCTCCCAGCTCAGTGTCTCACCCAGCAGCTCTGGGATCCAATGGGTTAAAGACCGCCAAATCTATCAATTTCTTTAACCCATTGGAGCCTAGTGTCCGCACTATTGGACAAAATTGGGAATTTTCAAATCTGGACAATGTAGAGGACCCCTGGATAGGGACCTATGAGCTTCGCGACTATGAGCCGATAGGCGGAGGTCAGTCAGGTTAGTACCCTTCCAGCGCAGTGCCTTGCACTGCAGCTCTGGGATCCAATGGGATATATATATATATATATATATATATATATATATATATATATATATATACTGTATATGTATATAGATAGACAGATAGATAGACTGTAGCACCAGTCGATCAGGGTAGTACCCCCAAGGTGGATGGAAAACTGATGACAGGGAGAGCTGGAGCTCCAGTTTCATCAGCCTTCGGGACTAGTTCATGATCATCCCACTTTGCTGAACTCCTCCAGTGTTTCAGTAACACAGACAGTAGGCCAGCATGCTCTCCAATACATGTTTCTCTAACTGTTAACACCAAACTACATGCACAGTACACTACCTTTTCAACATTAAAAACAGAAGAAAAAATGGCGTTAGTAAGTCAGGCCTCTGAGTCCCCGGGGGGGGGGACCATAAATTCCCCCACCATCCTCTCTTCTCCCGGTGACGACTCAGAGAGATGCCTGGAACCACTGTCTGACTGACTTATTAATTTCTGCAACATTCGTGCCCTTTCCTCTAACTTTCTCTGTGTCGAACACCACCTCTCCTCATCTAAACCTCACCTTCTCTTCTTGACAGAGACTCAGCTGTCTGAGGCAACTGACAGCAAACCCTTTTCTGTTTCCTCCTACTTTCTCTATACTCATTTCAAAGCTAAAGGTGGCGATTGTGTATATGTACACAACGATTTATCTTGGTCTTGTATTCCTGAACTTAATTCTTCTGAATTCTGTACTCACTGGCTTCGGCTTTCATGTCATTCTGTGACTAAATATATCTGTGCTGTTTACTTATCTCCTTATTCTACTGACTATGAAAAATTCTTCGACTATCTTACTTCTACGATGGAACACATTCTATCCACTTCTTTTTTCTCTGAAATCTCCATTCTAGGAGATTTCATTGTTCACCACCACCTTTGGCCCTACTCTCCCTTCACTGATCCAGCTGGTGAAGAAGCCTAATCTTTTCTATCCTTAATGTCCTACAGCAGCTTGTACAGCACCCTACTCGTATCCCTGACCGCCTTGGAGAGAGCTCCAACATACTTGACCTCATCCTTACAACAACTAATCCTTCTGCTAACACTGTTAACCCGCCCCGTCCCGACCGATTTTCCACCACTGACTCCCTCCAATCCCGACCAATTTTGGAAAAAAATTTTTTGGCTCAAACCTTCGTGTTTGGCAAGAAACATCGATAATTCATAGAGAAATCGCTCACCTGAGGTTTAAAATACTCGATACAGCTAGCAGTACTCCATACCTTACTGGATTTCCTATCAGGCTGGCTCCAAAGAAAACGAGTTCTATGGGAGGGTAACTATTCCACACCACTCATAAACGGTATTTATTTATTTATTTGGTACGAATTTATATGTAGTATGACAGTATATTGGTTTTCACACAGTAATATAGGCAATATGAGCATTGTCTCACTCACTAACACATCAACATACCTAACCTTTTTTGGTGACATTACCTGATCATCATTTATGATTGTTTCTTCCTCTAAGGCTACGTAAACTTTGTCCTCCACATCGTCATCGATTGGGGAATCACTCTGGCCCTGAATGTCTTTATTGGTCAAGTCACTGATAACAGGTGAATTGCCGAGACAATGGCGTGCGGGGGGGGGGGAGGTCATGCCGGGTAAGGCATTGTCCCTGCCAGGCATCTTGTAGAGGAAGGTGTCCTGTGTATACATACCAAAAATCACACGCGAAAATTGAAAATTGTGCAAATTATGAACCTTGCAATTGTGTGACGTACTGGTACGTCGACAGGACTAGCTGTGACAAAACGTTGCGACATACCCATATTTTGACAGGATGCCTTGGGTTAATCTTTACTCTCTGTTGGGCTCCTACGATCACAACCTTATTACCTTAACCTGTCCTATCGCTTTGGTATGGCCTGTGGATGGTCAAAAGAAACATTGTCTGTGGCACTTTGGAGTTGCAGATTGGAAGGCCCTCAGGCAGTATTCTTTGATTTTCCCTGGAATGATTATTACTTCCATGGCCGGGAGCCATCTGAGTGTGTCTTGCGCATTACAGAGGTTATTCTCTCGGGCATGGAAGCATACATTCCTTTCTCATATCCTTTGACTAATGCAAGAAAGCCTTGGTTTAATCACGTTTGTTCTAATACTGTCCACAACAAGGAGAGGGCCTATAAAAGGTACCAGAGACAACTCACCCCTGAATCACATCTTGTTTATGTTTCTGCCCAGAATCGTGCTGCTTGTTCTTCGCTCTGCTAAAAATAATTTCATGCGTACTAAATGCTGTCAACTCTCCAAATCGAATTCTTTCAACTCCTTCTGACACCTTGCCGAAAACCTTTCTAAGAACTTGACCTCATCATCCTTCCCTCCCCTTTTCTGTTCTGATGGCTCTGAAGCTATTTCTTCTACAGATAAAGCAGATCTCTTAGCACAGACTTTCTCCTCCAATTCCATCTTAGACAATTCCAGTGATGTTCCTCCATCACTTCCCCCCTCAGACTTCCTCATGGCTGACATTAAAATTTCTTCAACTGATGTATTTTCTGCCATCACTGTCCTCAATACTAACAAGGCATATGGACCTGATGGAGTCCCTCGTGTTGTCCTCAAGAACTGTGCTTCAGTGCTTACACCCTGCCTAGGTAAATTCACTCGTCTTTGTCTGTCAACTTGTACCTTTCCTTCTTGCTGGAAGTTTGCTCTCATTCAGCCAGTCGCAAAGATGGGTGACCATTCCCAACCCTTTAATAATCGTCCAATTGCTTTAACATCCTGTGTCTCAAAAGCTTTCGAATCAGTTCTTAATAGAAAAATCTTAAAACATCTTTCCTATCACAACCTTTTTTCTGATCGTCAGTATGGGTTCTGTCAAGGACGCTCCAATGGCGATCTCACCTACCTTTCAGACTCCTGGTCATCCTCCTTTTGGGACTCTGGCGATGGCTTTGCCATTGCACTTGACATGTCAAAGGCTTTCGATCGAGTCTGGCATATATCTTTAATTTCCAAACTGCCATCTTACAGTTTCTATCCTTCTATCTGTGCCTTCATCTATAGCTTCCTTTCTGGTCGTTCTATAGCCGCTGTTGTAGACGACCATCGTTCTTCTCCTAGATCTATCAAGAGTGGTGTTCCTCAGGGCCCTGTCCCATCACCAACTCTTCCTTTCATTCATGAATGACTTTCTAAGCTGTACATCAAACCCTATCCACTTGTACGCTGATGATTCCACCCTTCACCTTTCCATTCGGTTCCCGCAATGTCCATCTCAGCAATAACTTCAACAGACAAGGGATGAGGCTATGGCACACCTAATGTCGGACTTTTTATTGTATCTCTGACTCGGTAAAAATAATCTTGTTGTTTTTAATGCATCAAAAACTTAGTTTTTACACCTATAAACCTGACACAATCTTCCACAGGAGTACCCATTAATGTTTAATAATATTCAGCTTAATCCTGCATCATCCTTGAATATGCTTGGGGTTTCATTCACTTGGGACTTATCTTGAAAAGATCATACTGCATCTCTTGTAAATCTGCTTCCAAGAGATTATGTGTGCTAATCTGACTCCGTATCTTCTTTACCACTACACAGTTGTTGACTTTATACACTGGTTTTATTCGCCCCTTTTTAGAGTAGAACTCTCATGTGTGGGGAGGCTCCCCATATACAGCTCATCTCAATAGGGTAGAGTCAAAGGCTTTAAGTCACATCAACTCCTCTTACTGGCTCCCTTCAACCTCTGTCTCTTCGCTGCACTATTGCATCTTTATTTCTTTTCTATCGCTACTTCAATGGTCAATGCTCCTCTGAACTATCTGCTTGCATCCCTCCACCTTTACAACAGGTGCGTAGCACCCGTATAGCAACAAACTCTCATACCGTTTTGTCCAACTCTCTAATGCATGAGTTAACCGTTTCTCCCAGTCCTTTATTTATGCAACAGGTCAACTCTGGAACTGTCTCCCTCTGTCTGTATTTCCTACTTCCGATCTCCAGTCTTTCAAACGCAGTGTGTCCAGGCATCTCGCAGTGAACGGATCTTGAATTTGGATGTCTGTTGTTTTGTTTTTGTTTTTTCTTGGAACGAACGGTTTGTGGGCTCCGGCCTTTGGTTCCTTCTTTCTTGCACTAAGAAAAATGTACAGACTGAAAGAGAGAGAGAGAGAGAGAGAGAGAGAGCACTTATATTTGTATACAACAATAAGTACATAGATACAATTAAGTGCAAAGGACTATATGGAAGGGTTAAGCTAATACTCAACAATGTAGGCTTACAGGAAAAACATATAATTTGGAATAAAACGGATGAAACTGAAACGGACACCATTCAGGAACGGAAGAATGGATCATAATTCCTGAACCGGACCACCAAAGACGGGTCACCGCCACATTATGTGAATGTCTACTTATAAAATTAATTAATAAATACAAAAATAAAACGGCCACGAGTTGTCCAAATGATCAGCAGCCAGAAACACCATTGGCGGGACCAGTGTCGGACGCCCCACCATACCTCCACGCAGTCAGCCACAAGCAACGACCAATACATTTCAGCACTCAGATCTAAAAGGCACCTCAGCAGACTGGGTGGCGTTATATTACTTATCTCAAGATTGGGGGTGTGACATGTAAATTGTCGGTATTCACACAACAAATAATAAACGATGAAAGAAATTGTATATATTAGATGAATTAAAATATGTACCTGTTTGATTATCAACACAAATTTCCATTTACAAAAGCCAATATAGATGTAACAGCAACAGAAAACAACTGTTGGTTTCCTTCAAGAACTTTATATAGAAGTTGTTAACATTTTAAATCAAATGTTACAATGGATAAGAGCAACCCCATGTACACTAAAGGAGCAGTAGGAATTCACGTCTTCATAACTTAATCTCGTTCTATCTTTACCATATATATACTACCATATTACAAAAGTGAGATCACTCTATCACTGACCCAAAACTCCCGTAGAAATCTCCACCCCTTCTACCCTTGCTTCACTGACTGATCAGTGCAATGACCTGTATTATACTTCCATTGCTATATCCCTCGCCATGTATTCCATATCATCAGTGGTGGGCAGCGCAAACGAAAAAGGACCTTGTGCAAGCACAACGTGCAATCCACAGTTAACTACCTTGCGGAAGCACAAGTGCGCAATCTGACTAATATTTAGCTTGCACAATGTTGCAAAGTGCAAGCACAAACCATTTGCATAGATTTGTGGGAATTACTGTAAAATATTGAGATATTTAAATAAATTAGCATACTTACTTTTATTTATTATTATTATTTTCTATTACTTGTAATTTGCGCAAGTGCACAATCTAATATTTAGTTTGTGCAATGTCGCAAAGCACTAGTGGAAGGACAGGGAAACAAAGGCTGTGATGCTGCCAGTTTTACTTTTATCTGCATTTTCTCAAGACATTTTATTTAATATTTTAATATGGATGTACAATAGCATATGCAATTCCTTTCAAAAATCATTAAAACATATTATTTGAATCAAATATCCTCAGCCTAATAATAGTCTATCTATCTATCTATTGCCAGACGCCTCAATCCCGTTTGGGGTGGCCACAAACAAATCGCCTCCAAGTCGCCCTGTCCCCCGCCATTTCACTGCCCTTCTCCCAACTCACACCCCCCTCTCACATATACCTCTTCACCCCATCCCTCCATCTCATCCTCGGCCTCCCCCTCCCTCTTCCCCCCTCCACCTCACTCACATACACTCTCTTCGTCAGTCTTTCACCCTCCATCCTCTCCACATGGCCAAATCACCTCAGTGTGTTTGATTTAAATAATATATTTTAATGATTTTTGTAAGGAATTGCATATGCTACTCTTCATAAAAAATGTATTTATAATTTATTATTATTTACTAATAATAATCATAAAAATATTAAAACACATTATCTCTGTTGAAGCATTTTAAGAAATGCTACTACAGTACACTCCTGCCTCCCTCAGCAATGCAGAACCCTTGCGACCCACCCAACCCTCCCCCATCCCTTGTCCACCCATGCGGGCAGCTCCCAAGACCACGTGTCCTGTGGGCTGTGCAGTGCACAATGCACAGGACAGGTGTGCAAGGCAGGTGTGCAAGTGCGAATTTAGTTGTGCTTGCGCAATATTACACAAGGTCTCGTGCAGTGTGCAATCCGCAAACGATATTCACCAGAGCACAACGGTGTGCAATTGCGCATTGCGCACATGCCCAGCACTGCATATCATATTACTGTTGTCTTAACGTCTCCAGTGAGGTAGTTTCTGACATCTTGGCTCATTTACTTCTAGTCATACTGGAGTTGTCATAATAGTGATTCGAACAGTTTTGCTCTGAAGCAACATCTGTCCAGTTGTCTGCCCACAGCAAGATCCATGAGATAGACTCCATTAAACACCCCAGATTTCACATGTAAAGATGTAGTAGGGGTGACTGATGTATGATGTCTATAACTGGGACATCCTTCATGATATTTTTTTTTTCCTCATTTACATTCCTATTGGTATTTTGTATTAATATACGCATAATAAATATTGTTTCTGGTGATATTATGATCACTACACTCCTTACAAAATATTGCCAGCGTATGACGTCAGGCATACGTACCCACTAAACACTTCTGCCGTTACAGTAAGAATACCGGTTCAAATATTTATGCTTCTACTGGGACGTTGCCACATAGTGACAGGAGGTAACACAAGGGGTATGGCAACTCCTTGAGGCAACTGTACACGCTTCACTTTCCCATTCTCTGCACTGCATCGCATCCATCTCTACCCTGCACTCATGATTGTTCAGATTCTTGATTCGAGACTTTTGGGTTTTCATTTTTCTAGCAGTGAGGATTGACAAGTTTGAGTAAGTAAGTTGGGAGTACGGCCAACTTTACATGGGGTTACCATCACTACCAACAGGGTACAAATCTTATAACCAACGCATACCGGTATTGGTTTTCTTGTAATGAACATTTGGACTTGACAGCATCAAATGTACGGTATCTTGGACCTGTTCCCATTCATCATTGGCCACACCAAATTATACGAGAATGCAATTTAGAATACTATACGATACAAAGGGGAAAAAAATTGATCTTTCCGTTTTTCTTGATCAAAGTCCTGATTTTAGACAAGTACACATATTTTTTTTATTTCAATATACGTATTATGGTGTAAGAAGTGAGATTTCCCAGGTTAAGCTGAGATCAGTAGTGGTGTTCCTTAGGTACAGTATGGTATTCTGAAAGCATAAGGGTTGCTAGAACGTTAAAAAGACCGTTTTCTGAAGTATGAAAGTTGGCTCTGATTATGTTACGGACATCACAGAAGTTGATATGTTGATAAGTTCCATCATTAGTCAAATATAGAATCTGATGACGCGAATAACTGTTTAGCTACACTCTTCAATATGCTACAGATGGAACATCAGATTTGCAATGACTAGATCACTGAAAAGGAGCCATTTTTTGTTACACTGACATTCAATTATATGATGGTACATACAGAAGGAGTATTAACAAACTTATTATGAATACAGATTTTTTGATGGGCCTTGTGAATGTGAATTCATGAAAATTGCGATATTTTAAATAATTTGCGTAATCATGATCGTATCGATATTAGGGGATGTTAATTTGTCATGGAGAGGAAAATAGTTTCACATCGGGACATACATACTGCAATACTGGATAGTATGGATTTGCATTTGTACTAATAGGTATGGATATTTACGTTGAGGCAATGCATTCTAATAAGTGTACGACCATGCACTTGTACTAATAAGTATGGATATTCACATTGAGGCAATGCTTTATAATTAGTGTACGGCCATGTAACGAGAAATGAGAGACTGACTTAGTGTGAGTGACGAGTGGGATAGGGGAGGACAGAAATCAAGTAATAGGTTAGGTGAGATGGAGGGAGTTCAGCCCGATGGCGCAGGACACAGCGACTTCAGGTGAATTTTATCCTGTCCACCTGCAACTGGATTAAGGCGTTCAGATGTAGGTTGATCGGTATACAAATACTGATTAAGAATGGAAATATCTAAAGACTTTTTGGTCGATGCAACATCTTATTGGTTACAGCTTCATCGAACAAACATTCTCTTTTGTTTTCCACTAAACGCTAATTCTAATTGATACGAGTTATTCCAGTGATTCGAAAATGGGTAAAATAAACGTGACTGCCTACCGGGAAATGCGAGCAGCAGAGCGCGCCATTAGTAGAGTGTGTGGCGGTGTGACGAGTGGGAACATTAATATGAATTATAGTCCCTTTACACTTCCATTACAGTCTGTTGGTGGTTCCTCCCATTATCGTGTAGTTCATAGGCCCTCTGTGATTGCAATGTTAGTATCTATTCTGGTGCTGAAGGCTTAGCGTGTTTAATGTCTAATGATAACGAATGCAGCATGATTATACCCAATTTTAGACAGACTCCAGGAAATGAAAATCTCGTTTCAAATTCTCGGCATGATAGCCTTTTTGAGAGTTGTTCTTGTTCACCATATGACATATCTAGCCGGGACAACCCTGGCCTGTTTACACCTCACCGCCGACTGCATCCTCTCTCTCTCTCTCTCTCTCTCTCTCGCTCTCTCCCTCTCTCTCCCTCTCTCTGTATCTCTCTGTATATATACATATGTATATATAGATAGATAGATAGATTTTAGATAGATAGATATAGATATAGATAATCAAATTGTATTTGAATTCTCCTGTTTATGCAAACAAAAAATTTTTCTAAGGCATTCGTTCTCTCCTTTAAGGAGAGTTTGTTATCATCCCTGTTGTAAGTTTGTTAGCAGGCTTGCTCAAAAACTAAAAGAGAGGTTTGGAGTAAATTTGGTGGGTAGATAACCCATTACCCTGGGAACAATCGATGAACTTTTGACACCGATCCGGGTCGTTTTACAGATTCTGGATCCAGAGAACTCTTTTTGTGAAATTCTAATCAGCAGTGAGAAAACCTAACTCATTATGAACAGTGGTTTGGAAATTACACTGCCCTTGTTGTGAGATACGCTGCACTGAGTGTCCCACTAGTTTGCATTTAATGTGCTCCTGTTTGACAATACTGATAATTGCCGTTCCTCTGCCAGTGATGTGAGGAGGTTTTGTATTCACTCTTATTTGTCTGTTTATTAACCCGCCGCATCGGACTGATTTTTCACCACTGACCACCACCCCCATCCCAACCAATTTTGGATTTTTTTTTTTTTTTTTGCTCAAACCTCCGCGCTTTGTGAGAAACATTGGAAAATGCCCCCCAGACTGTTCACCTGAGCTTAGAAGTGGACTAAACAGGTAACCCTTTAAACACCTGGCACCGTGTTCTCTGGAGCTGCGCTGCAAGTGTCGCGTTTTCTATGGTAGCGGTAACTATTGCAAACTACTCAGAATCGGTAGATATTTGTTCATTTGGTATGAATTTATATGTAGTGCAAGAATATATTGGTTTTCACACAATAATATAGCCGATATATGCATTGTTTCACTCACTGAACACATCAACATACCACACCTTCCTTGGCGATGTTACCTGATCACTTCTGCTCGTTTCTTCCTCTGGCACCGTGTAATCTTTGTCCTCCACATCATCATCGATTGGGGAACCACTTGAATTTTGTACTGTGGCGTGACATGTCTTTACTGGGCAGGTCACTGGTAACAGGTGAGTTGCCAAGACAATGGTGTGCGGGGGGGGGGGAGGGCATGCGGGGTAAGGCTGTCCCCGCCTGGCAGCAGATAGAAGAATGTGTCCCACGTGTACATACCAAAAATCATTCAGGAAATTTGAAAATTGTGGAAATGACAGACCATGCAATTGCAAAACGTATGGATAAGTTATCGGGATTCACCGTGACAAAACGTTGCAATGTATCCATACATTATAAGGATGCCTCGGGTTAAATATTGACAGTAATCTGAATCTGAGTCCTAGTTTAGGACTTTTTTGTTGTTAGTTTTTGTCAGTGCTGTCTGTTCTTCGCTCTGCTAAAAATAATTTCATGCGTACTAAATGCTGTCAACTCTCCAAATCGAATTCTTTCCACTCCTTCTGGCAACTTGCCAAAAACCTTTCTAAGAACTTGACCTCATCATCCTTCCCTTCCGTTTTCTGTTCTAATGGCTCTGAAGCTATTTCTTCTACAGATAAAGCAGATCTCTTAGCACAGACTTTCTCCTTCAATTCCATCTTACACGATTCCAGTGATGTTCCTCCATCACTTCCCCCCTCAGACTTCCTCATGGCTGACATTAAAATTTCTTCAGCTGATGTATTTTCTGCCATCACTGGCCTCAACACTAACAAGGCATATGGACCTGATGGAGTCCCTCCTGTCGTCCTCAAGAACTGTGCTTCAGTGTTTACACCCTGCCTAGGTAAACTGACTCGTCTTTGTCTGTCAACTTGTACCTTTCCTTCTTGCTGGAAGTTTTCTGTCATTCAGCCAGTCGCAAAGATGGGTGACCATTCCCAACCCTTTAATAATCGTCCAATTGCTTTAACATCCTGTGTCTCAAAAGTTTTCGAATCAATTCTTAATAGAAAAATCTTAAAGCATCTTTCCTATCACAACCTTTTTTCTGATCGTCAGTATGGGTTTTGTCAGGGACGCTCCACTGGCAATCTCACCTACCTTTCAGATTCCTGGTCATCCTCCTTTCGGGACTCTGGCGATAGCTTTGACATGTCAAAGCCTTTCGATCGAGTCTGGCATATATCTTTAATTTCCAAACTGCCATCTTACAGTTTCTATCCTTCTATCTGTGCCTTCATCTATAGCTTCCTTTCTGGTCGTTCTATAGCCGCTGTTGTAGATGGCCATCGTTCTTTTCCTAGATCTATGAACAGTGGTGTTCCTCAGGGCCCTGTCCCATCACCATCTCTCTTCCTTTTATTCATCAATGACCTTCTAAGCTGTACATCAAACCCTATCCACTTGTACACTGATGATTCCACCCTTCACCCTTCCATTCGGTTCCCGCAATGTCCATCTCAGCAGTTACTTCAACAGACAAGGGATGATGCTATGGTACACCTAATGTCGGACTTTTTATTGTATCTCTGACTTGGTAAAAATAAACTTGTTGTTTTTAATGCATCAAAAACTTAGCTTTTACACCTATAAACCTGACACAATCTTCCACAGGAGTACCCATGAATGTTTAATAATATTCAGCTTAATCCTGGATCATCCTTGAACATACTTGGGGTTTCATTCACTTGGGACTTATCTTGGAAAGATCATACTGCATCTCTTGTAAATCTGCTTCCAAGAGATTATGTGTGCTAATCTGACTCCGTATCTTCTTTACCACTACACAGTTGTTGACTTTATACAAGGGTTTTATTCGCCCCTGTTTAGAGTAGAACTCTCATGTGTGGGGAGGCTCCCCATATACAGCTCATCTCAATAGGGTAGAGTCAAAGGCTTTTAGTCACATCAACTCCTCTTACTGGCTCCCTTCAACCTCTGTCTCTTCGCTACACTGTTGCACCTTTATTTCTTTTCTATCGCTACTTCAATGGTCAATGCTCCTCTGAACTATCTGCTTGCATCCCTCCACCTTTACAACAGGTGCGTAGCACCCGTATAGCAACAAACTCTCATACCGTTTTGTCCAACTCTCTAATGCATGAGTTAACCGTTTCTCCCAGTCCTTTATTTATGCAACAGGTCAACTCTGGAACTGTCTCCCTCTGTCTGTATTTCCTACTTCCGATCTCCAGTCTTTCAAACGCAGTGTGTCCAGGCATCTCGCAGTGAACGGATCTTGAATTTGGATGTCTGTTGTTTTGTTTTTGTTTTTTCTTGGAAGGAACGGTTTGTGGGCTCCGGCCTTTGGTTCCTTCTTTCTTGTACTAAGAAAAATATACAGACTGAGAGAGAGAGAGAGAGAGAGAGAGAGAGAGAGAGAGAGAGAGAGAGAGAGAGAGAGAGAGAGAGAGCACTTATATTTGTATACAACACTAAGTACATAGATACAATTAATTGCAAAGGACTATATGGAAGGGTGAAGCTAACAGTCAACAATGTAGGCTTTCAGGAAAAACATATAATTTGGAATAAAACGGATGAAACTGAAACGGACACCATTCAGGAACGGAAGAATGGATCATAATTTCTGAACCGGACCACCAAAGACAGGTCACCGCCACATTATGTGAATGTCTACTTATAAAATTAATTAATAAATACAAAAATAAAACGGCCACGAGTTGTCCAAATGATCAGCAGCCACAAACACCATTGGCGGGACCAGTGGCGGACGCCCCACCATACCTCCACGCAGTCAGCCACAAGCAACAAGCAATACATTTCAGCACTCAGATCTAAAAGGCACCTCAGCAGACTGGGTGGCGTTATATTACTTACCTCAAGATTGGGGGTGTGACATGTAAATTGTCAGTATTCACACAACAAATAATAAACGATGAAAGAAATTGTATTTATTAGATGAAATAAAATATGTACCTGTTTGACTATCAACACAAATTTCCATTTACAAAAGCCAATAAAGATGTAACAGTAACAGAAAATAACTGTTGCTTTCCTTCAAGAACTTTATATAGAAGTTGTTAACATTTTAAATCAAATGTTACAATTGATAAAAGCAACCCCATGTACACTAAAGGAGCAGTAGGAATTCACGTCTTCATAACTTAATCTCGTTCTATCTTTACCATATATATAGTACCATATTACAAAAGTGAGATCACCCTATCACTGACCCAAAACTTCTGTAGAAATCTCCACCCCTGCTACCCTTGTTTCACTGACTGATCAGTGCAATGACCTTTATTGTACTTCCATTGATATATCCCTCGCCATGTATTCCATATCATCAGTGGTGGGCAGCGCAAACGAAAAAGGACCTTGTGCAAGCACAACGTGCAATCCACAGTTAACTTCCTTGCGGAAGCGCAAGTGCGCAATCTGACTAATATTTAGCTTGCACAATGTTGCAAAGTGCAAGCACAAACCATTTGCATAGATTTGTGGGAATGACTGTATAATATTGAGATATTTAAATAAATTAGCATACTTACTTTTATTTATTATTATTATTTTCTATTACTTGTAATTTGTGCAAGTGCACAATCTAATATTTAGTTTGTGCAATGTCGCAAAGCACTAGTGGAAGGACAGGGAAACAAAGGCTGTGATGTTGCCAGTTTTACTTTTATCTGCATTTTCTCAAGACATTTTATTTAATATTTTAATATAGATATACAATATCATATGCAATTCCTCACAAAAATCATTAAAACATATTATTTGAATCAAATATCTGTAACTTGCAATACTTTGGTGATAGAAACTCCGTGTACAAACAGGTAGATAAGGAGTTTATTACAAGCTCACAGTAAAATAGTCTACCCTTCTTGGCTGCCCGATATCAACTGATGCAATAACGCCGTCTTCAGGCATGGGAAAGCATGCTGACCTAGCAAATTTAGTGGGGGCATGTATGCATTGGGGGGGGACATATATGCATCGGGGGTAGACATATTGTGGAGGGGGTACACTACTCCCCCGGGTAGCTGAGATGGTGTCTCCTGACACCAGGAGTTAAATGGTGGGTGAATATAGTAGGAAGGCAGGACCGGGGAGGTTCGTACAAGGGATAAATATGATACAGGGGCAGTAGGGGAGACATGGCCATGTTGAGGGAGGGAATTAGAAGGATATATACATATAAGATATACAAGGAATAATAGGTACAAATCCAGTAAGGGTCGAAGGTATATATAAACATAATGGGAATTACACAATAATAGTTTGATACATGATAAACAAGGAGTAGATATGAGAGTTCTAGTGTTGTTCTTCCTTCATGTTTTTTTTTTTTTTTTTTGTGGATTTTCTGTAGGATACACTGTCACTGAGTAATGCATGAAAGAAATACTATCATTTTCTAGTAGGCAGAGTGCTGTTCACAGTTTGGTTAATTGTTAGATGGCAATGGTAGTCACGGAATGCGAGGGCACTAAGTACGGGGAGTTACTACGTCGTGTGTAGGGCGTACTATGCCTGTAGCGACTCTGATTTCCTGGAGTCGACGTTCCATTTTTCTGACACAACAATGCACTGCACAGACGATGAGTAGAAAACCTATGAAAGCGATAACCACAGGGGGAAACACAACTGTTGGATGAACCCATGAACGGCTGAAGGCAAGAGAAAATTGATCCATAATGAAATCACTGTCCTTGAGGAAGGTGAGCATGCGCAAGTGAGGGGAGGTGATGGTAATGTTGGCAGATGGTAGGGTTGAAGGCATGTCGATTGGTTGAAAGATGTCATAGGAGTGTTTACGAACAGCTTGGTGATAGCGAGTGGCGTAAGTGATGACGGACTCTGATTTGACGGTACAATAGTCAGGGGCTTTGTAGAGACCACTAGCGGGGACGGAGCGAACGGAAGAACCAGGACACATGATTGTGACAGAGATGGGAACAGCAAAGAAGAAATACTGGACATGGTTGAGGTGAGCATGGTGGACCGGGAGGGCAGGAGCTGGGACAAAAGAACAGGCCGAGTAGATGGAATGGTTGCGAACTAAAGCAGACTCTCAGGGTGTAGCACTGCTAGGGAAGATAGCGAAAAGGTGGGCGCACAGAGACGAGAGGTCGGAGTAAGGGAGGAACATTGCTGGAGGTCTGTGGAAGAAAGGAAGGCAACAGAAAGATGATCATGGGAGAGGAGGAAATATTCTGAAGGAACAGATACCTGTAACAAGGAGTTGTTGAGGCAGAAAGGGAAGGGAATGATGTGGAAAAGGTTAAAGGTTATGGCAGAACGGAGAGGAATATGGACGACGACGTATGTAGTGAGAAGAGTGGCTTCGAGAACAGGATAATAATATTCAAGGGAGGAGTAAGGGAGGACTGGGGAAAGACCGAAGGTGGAGTAAGCCCATTCCAGGACAGAACGGAGAGCTGAGACAGGTACTAAGTCGGCAGTGACACGTCCATTGATAGCATCGACCAGGATATGAACCAAGGTAGAAACTTGAGACAGGAGAGAGTCAACGGCCAGTTGGAGATTATCCATGTTGAGTTTGAGGTAGAAGAAGAAAATGTGTCAATGAGCTCAGTGAATCTGTTACTTATGCATTGCAACTGCCAGGAGAGTGGGAGGAAAAGGTTATAGAGATACTCATTCGGGTTGTGTGTCCCCATGAGGGCCATGAGATGGTTCCTGATTCCGTGGAGCTGGTGCGCGTAGGCAGGTAGGGCAATGGCTACGTCGGCCAGGGGCGCAAGATCGTAGCGCAATCAGACCTCGCCTCCTGAGCCGACCAAGGCCCCGGGACGTACGCCACCATCGTCCTGACCTGACCCAGACCCCAGGAGGGTCAGCACTGCCAGCAGGGAGATCGCTAACATCGTACCTAGAAAATCAGGGTAGAGTTAATGGGGGAGGTCGTGAAGAGGTTGATGGGCAGAGCGCAGTTTGGACCGATATTGATTGATTGATGAATGAGCAGGTGGAGATGGAGAGGAAGGAGACTGAGGGATAGGTGGAGACAAAGTAGACTGAGGGATGGGAGGAGGGGAAGAGGGGGCAGGAGGTTGTGTAAGTGACTCTTCCAACACGAGGCCACGGGGTGCTCGCTTTAAGTCATCGACGTGGACCCATCTGGTGTCCCTAGTGGACAGGTCCTGGAGGTGAAATTTGTTGCCTTGTTGAGTGAGGACGCGGTAGGGCCCTGTAAATTTGTCATCCAACTTAGAGGAACGCGTATGGGAATGAGCAAAGACAAGATCGCCTACATTGATAGTGATAGGAGAGGCGGACTTATGTTGGCGCTGCAGCATGTCCTCCTGAGAGGAAGCCAAAGTGGATTGGACATACTGGTGGATTGTCTGGAAGTTGGCCAATTTTAGTTTAACATAATCATCCATGTTGTAGATGGGTTCTGGCTTTGAGGATAAGAGAGAGTATGGGAGGTCCTTGTCAAAACCAAAGAGGACGAAGAAGGGAGATTCAGCAATGGATGCATTGATGGAACTATTGATGGAGGATGCCACTTGGGGAATCCAGTCATCCCAGGACGAACTATGGGAGCCTAGATGTCTGAGGCACTCTAAGATTTTTTGGTTGTGGCGTTCTACAAGCCCATTGGAAGCCGGATGGTTAGGCACGACATTGCACTTACTGATATGAAAGTGGCGACAGATCTCATCGAGAAGGCTATTGGTGAACTCTGTACCGTTGTCAGTAAGAATGGTATGAGGGGTACTGAACGGCAAATTACGTGATCTACAAGGGCACGTGCAACGCTCTTCGCGGTCTTGTCGGAGAGGGGAACGAGGACACAGTAGCAGGAGAAGTGGTCGACCGCTACGAACAAGTACTCAGCGCCAGATTCTGTGAGAGGCAGTTTTAAGAGATCGATTGAGACAGTTTCCCATGGTCGTGATGGGATTGGGTATTGTAAGAGAGGTGCTGGTAAGCCGGTTGATCCTTTGTGGCGGTGGCAGGAGAGGCAAGAGTCACAGTGGGCATTGATATCGCAGTGCATGGTTGGCCAATAGTATTTGAGACGTGCTTGGCGCAAGCATCAGTCTTTACCTGGATGGGAAGCTTGAGGAGTATTATGAACAATATAAAGAACCTTTGGTATCAGGGCAGTGGGGACAACAAGTTGGCGTACTTCGCGATTGGGCATATCTTTGCCTGTTAGCAGTGTTTTCCTGTACAAGAGATCATCATCTAGCATGAACTCATCTAGTGATACTGGCAGAGTAGGTAAGGGCGAGGCATCGCCAGATTCTAGGAAATAAATGACTTTGGACCACATGGGGTCTTGGCGTTGAAAGTTTCGAACAACTTCTGACGTTAGTGTAGTGTTTTCAGTTACTTCAGGCTGCAGTGACGTTATAGCTGCTGCTACGTGACGTGAGAGTGCGTCTGCGACTACATTCAACTTGCCTGGTACATATTGAAAAGTGGGATTAAAGTCCTGGATGATGACAGACCATTTAGCTAACCTACCTGTTAGGTTGCGATTTTTGAACAAATCACATAGTGGAAGGTGGTCTATTTGGATATGCACTGGATAACCATAGACGATATCTCTGAAATGTTTCAAGGACCAGATTACCGCTAGCGCTTCGAGATCTGTGACACTGTAGTTACGTTCAGCGGTTGTAAGGGTGCAACTAGCATACGCTATTACGCGCTTCCTTGATGCTTCATCGAGTTGCATCGAAACGGCACCAAGTCCAGTGCCTGAGGCGTCTGTGCAGAGAAGGAAGGGTGTGGTATAATCAGGGAACGCTAGAATAGGGGCATTTACAAGAGCTGTCTTTAGCTTTTGGAAAGCCTGTGACTGGTCGTTAGTCGAAACAAAGGGCACATTCTGCTTGAGTAAGTGGGTCAGAGGAGCGGCGATCTGCGCATATTTCCTGATAAAGCGACGATAATAGCCACTGAGGCCCAGGAAACTTCGTACAGGGTCGGTAGTGGTAGGTTCTGGGAAGTTAATGATCGCCTTAGTTTTATCCTCATTAGTATGAATGCCTTGTGCATCTACGACATGGCCTAGGAATTTGATTTTCTTTCGCAGGAAGTCACATTTACTGAGATTGATTTTCAGGCCTGCGAGCTGGAGGCGTTCAAAGACTTCCTGGAGTTTGGTAAAATGATCAGGGATGGATTTACTCACAACAATGATATCATCTAGGTAAGCAAAAAGAGTGTCCCATCATACCGCTGAAGACTGAATGGATAAGGCGCATGAACACGGAAGGAGCATTTCTCAGACCAAAAGGGAGTCTCTTAAACTGAAAATGTCCGGAAGGGGTGCTAAAGGGCGAGAGGACTCTTCCATTTCGACCTGCCAGTACCCGCTGAGGAGGTCTAAAGATGAAAAGACTACGTTATTTTCACCAAGGGATTCTAGCAAATCAGTAAGGACAGGTAACGGGAAACGGTCTGGAACGGTGACAGAATTGACCTTACAATAGTCGACTACTGGTCTAAAGTTGCCGTCCTTCTTTGGTACTAAGAAAAGTGGGCTATTCCATGGACTGACGGAGGGTTCAATAATGTCCTGGTCTAACATGTTCTGTACCATTTGATCTGTTTGCTTTCTCTGGCTGTGAGGCAATCGATACGCTGGTATGTAAATCGGCTGAGTTCCTGGGAGTAGTTCAATCGTATGTTTGACAAGGTCTGTTCTACCCATCGGTTCACCGGGTAAGGCAACCACGTTTCTGTACGAGGTCAGAAGGTTGAGGAGTTGAGGCGTATGTTCTGGGAAATCTGTGCAAGTGAGATGTGAGAGCATATCGGGTGAATGCGTCGGCGCAGATCCCGTAGAGTTAATAGTACATACACCGATTGGCATATCATCAGTCTGAATAGTAGGAATTGAGGAATCCTGGCACACCTTTATGGCCGCTGGGTATACTAGGAAGTCTCCAACCATTACACCACTTTTAAGTTTTAGTGGAGCATTTGTGACATTGAGCAAGTACAGGTAGCATAAACTGTCCTCTAAGACTGTACACCACGCTGACTCGTAAGTCAAGCCATTCACACAACACGTCTCAGGTAGGGTTAGTACATCCACTCCTTCTTTCGCACCGGCAACACAAACAGAGACTTTGGTAAACTCATGCGGTAACAAAACTGTGCACGTATTCGTTACTGCACGTTTCGTCTCTGCGTGTTGGAGAAGATCATTCAGACTGTGTGAGGTAGGTAACTGAGACATGTCTGAGTCAGCGATAGTGTTGTCGGGATAGGATGTAAGAGCCATGTTCGAGGGCTGAGATGATGTATCAGGGGACATTGAGGAATTTATGTCCTTGCTCGCAGTCAGTAAAGGAATGATCTCTGTATTCTCAGATGATGATAGTGGCGGTTTGAGCTGGGTTGGACTTTTTGGTAGTGATAGGGACAGAGGTAATTGAAGGACTGATTTGATCGTAAGAACAGGACAGGGACATTCCATAGTGTAAACCGGGAATCCAGAAATGTCCATACTACCACAAGCAGGTAATAATGCAATGGAATGTTGTGCCATGGTGGAGAAACCAATAAGGGCATCTGCAGGATACTGCAAGTCATTAGTGACATGAAATTCAATGAGGATAGGGGGCAAAGCTCTGTGGAGTTTGACTTCAAGGGTGACTCCTCCCTTAACCTTAAACTCTGAGCCGTTAACACCACATAGGCGAATGTCTGGTGGTTCTAGGAAACTGACGTGGCTGTGATGGTGATGAATAATTTGTAAGGAATTTTCGGAGATGAGATTTACTATAGATCCTGTGTCCAAGAAGAATGACGTTGGTATGTCATGACTGCTGCCGAGAATGACTAAACCCGAGGATGTTATGGGACCTACATGGTGGATGGGGAGTTGGGTTTCTGGTTCTACGTGATATTGGTCCGATACGGGCGCGGCGCTTCCCCCGACTGTGGGCGGTTGAGGTAATGACATTCCTCAGTGGTGTGAGTCGTGCTTGATTTGTGGTATTTGCAGTGTGGACGACGTGAGCGGGAAGGCGTACGCTGTCTGGTTTGGGAGTGAGGACGTCTGTATGTACAGTCACAACTGGATGCTCGATGTCCAGGATGACCACAGTACCAGCAAAGAATCGAAGATTGTCTGTTCCGTCGGGTGCTAGATTGATCACGGCCTGCGGTAGGAGAGCGATGTGTGGCAGGTCTGACGCATGTGGTGGGACGGGAGCGAGATTGGTCTGGGGTAGTGGAGGTGTGACAGACTGAGGAGGCCAAGGGTTGGGTGGTGCCCTGACGCATGTAGTTCGAACCTGTTCTTTCATGAATGGCTTTAGTGACCTGAATAATTTTATCTCCTGGACTGAAACCGATTTCCAAGGCTAGCTCTCGCTGTTTAGAAGTAAGCCAGTGAAGGAATCTGAGGTAACCAATTAAGTCAGCAAAGTTGGTGAGCGAAAGCATTGGAACGCCATTCTTGTCTTCTAACCATTTTGTGCCTACCAGTAATTGGAGCATCTCGCTACTAGTTGCTTTCATGGCGGGGCGGGGCGACGGGGCGGGCGGGGCGGGGCGGCGGTGGAGAGACAGCTGGGCAGAGAGGAGAAGAGACGCCGCGATGAATCACCGGCAGGGAGTGGCGGTCGTAGGAGGCTCCGTAATGCAGACCAGATGCGGGCGACGGCGGAGGCCGGTGGTGGGTGGTGAGGTAGATGTCGGCGCAAGGCAGGTGTAGAGCTGGTGAGTTGCAAATGCAGAGAATGGTGGTGGGCAGGCAGCGGGCAGACAGTGATAAGTGGCACCGTGGGGGCAGGAGCTATGATGAGTCCGGAACAGGTGCTGGGAACAGGTGCAACAGGTGCGTAGGTCGGCGACGGCGACACATGCGGTCAGGAACAAGGCGTATGGGTGCGGTTGTTGGAGAGGTGAGCACTGGTGAGAAAAATGGTACACTCGAAAAGCACAGCCAAGGTATAGAGGCACGGAGGAGGGGCGAGGCAGGCAGATGCGAGGCGTCGTGTATCTTGTTGTATCACTAAAAATCCAAGGAGGCGGTCAGAATGTGATGGTTCGAAACACCGCTGCTACCAAATGTAACTTGCAATACTTTGGTGATAGAAACTCCGTGTACAAACAGCTAGATAAGGAGTTTATTACAAGCTCACAGTAAAATAGTCTACCCTTCTCGGCTGCCCGATATCAACTGATGCAATAACGCCGTCTTCAGGCGTGGGAAAGCATGCTGACCTAGCAAATTTAGTGGGGGCATGTATGCACTGGGGGGGGACATATATGCATCGGGGGTAGACATATTGTGGAGGGGGTACATATCCACAGCCTAATAACAGACTGTGCATATTTGATTTAAATAATATATTTTAATGATTTTTGCAAGGAATTGCATATGCTACTCTTCATACAAAATGTATTTATAATTTATTATTATTTACTAATAATACTTATAAAAATATTAAAACACATTATCTCTGCTGAAGCATTTTAAGAAATGCTACTACAGTACACTCCTGCCTCCCTCAGCAATGCAGAACCCTTGCGACCCACCCAACCCTCCCCCATCCCTTGTCCACCCATGCGGGCAGCTCCCAAGACCACGTGTCCTGTGGGCTGCGCAGTGCACAATCCACAGGACAGGTGTGCAAGGCAGGTGTGCAAGTGCGAATTTAGTTGTGCTTGCGCAATATTACACAAGGTCTCGTGCAGTGTGCAATCCGCAAACGATATTCACCAGAGCACAACGGTGCGCAATTGCGCATTGCGCACATGCCCAGCACTGCATATCATATTTCTGTTGTCTTAACGTCTCCAGTGAGGTGGTTTCTGACATCTTGGCTCATTTACTTCTAGTCATACTGGAGTTGTCAGATAGTGATTCGAACTGTTTTGCTCTGAAGCAACATCTGTCCAGTTGTCTGTCCCACAGCAAGATCCATGAGATAGACTCCATTAAACACCCCAGATTTCACATGTAAAGATGTAGTAGGGGTGCTGATGTATGATGTCTATAACTGGGACAACCTTCATGATTTTTTTTTTTCCTCATTTACATTCCTATTGGTATTTTGTATTAATATACGCATAATAAATAATGTTTCTGGTGATATTATGATCACTATACTACTTACAAAATATTGCCAGCGTATGACGTCAGGCATACGTACCCACTAAACACGTCTGCCGTTACAGTAAGAATACCGGTTCAAATATTTATGCTGCTACTGGGACGTTGCCACATAGTGACAGGAGGTAACACAAGGGGTATGGCAACTCCTTGAGGCAACTGTACACGCTTCACTTTCCCATTCTCTGCACTGCATCGCATCCATCTCTACCCTGCACTCATGATTGTTCAGATTCTTGATTCGAGACTTTTGGGTTTTCATTTTTCTAGCAGTGAGGATTGACAAGTTTGAGTAAGTAAGTTGGGAGTACGGCCAACTTTACATGGGGTTACCATCACTACCAACAGGGTACAAATCTTATAACCAACGCATACCGGTATTGGTTTTCTTGTAATGAACATTTGGACTTGACAGCATCAAATGTACGGTATCTTGGACCTGTTCCCATTCATCATTGGCCACACCAAATTATACGAGAATGCAATTTAGAATACTATACGATACAAAGGGGAAAAAAATTGATCTTTCCGTTTTTCTTGATCAAAGTCCTGATTTTAGACAAGTACACATATTTTTTTTTATTTCAATATACGTATTATGGTGTAAGAAATGAGATTTCCCAGGTTAAGCTGAGATCAGTAGTGGTGTTCCTTAGGTACAGTGTGGTATTCTGAAAGCATAAGGGTTGCTAGAACGTTAAAAAGACCGTTTTCTGAAGTATGAAAGTTGGCTCTGATTATGTTACGGACATCACAGAAGTTGATATGTTGATAAGTTCCATCATTAGTCAAATATAGAATCTGATGATGCGAATAACTGTTTAGATACACTCTTCAATATGCTACAGATGGAACATCAGATTTGCAATGACTGAAAAGGTGCCATTTTTTGTTACACTGACATTCAGTTATATGATGGTACATACAGGAGTATTTAACAAACTCATTATGAAGACAGATTTTTTGATGGGCCTTGTGAATGTGAATTCATGAAAATTGCGATATTTTAAATAATTTGCGTAATCATGATCGTATCGATATTAGGGGATGTTAATTTGTCATGGAGAGGAAAATAGTTTCACATCGGGACATACATACTGCAATACTGAATGGTATGTATTTTGCATTGGTACTAATAGGTATGGATATTTACGTTGAGGCAATGCATTATAATAAGTGTACGACCATGCATTTGTACTAATAAGTATGGATATTCACATTGAGGCAATGCTTTATAATTAGTGTACGGCCATGTAACGAGAAATGAGAGACTGACTTAGTGTGAGTGACGAGTGGGATAGGGGAGGACAGAAATCAAGTAATAGGTTAGGTGAGATGGAGGGAGTTCAGCCCGATGGCGCAGGACACAGCGACTTGAGGTGAATTTTATCTTGTCCACCTGCAACTGGATTAAGATGTTGAGATGTAGGTTGATCGGTATACAAATACTGATTAAGAATGGAAATATCTAAAGACTTTTTGGTCGATGCAACATCTTACTGGTTACAGCTTCATCGAACAAACACTCTCTTTTGTTTTCCACTAAACACTAATTCTAATTGATACGAGTTATTCCAGTGATTCGAAAATGGGTAAAATAAACGTGACTGCCTACCGGGAAATGCGAGCAGCAGAGCGCGCCATTAGTAGAGTGTGTGGCGGTGTGACGAGTGGGAACATTAATATGAATTATAGTCCCTTTACACTTCCATTACAGTCTGTTGGTGGTTCCTCCCATTATCGTGTAGTTCATAGGCCCTCTGTGATTGCAATGTTAGTATCTATTCTGGTGCTGAAGGCTTAGCGTGTTTAATGTCTAATGATAACGAATGCAGCATGATTATACCCAATTTTAGACAGACTCCAGGAAATGAAAATCTCGTTTCAAATTCTCGGCATGATAGCCTTTTTGAGAGTTGTTCTTGGTTCAACATATGACATATCTAGCCGGGACAACCCTGGCCTGTTTACACCTCACCGCCGACTGCATCCTCTCTCTCTCTCTCTCTCTCTCTCTGTATATATACATATGTATATAAAGATAGATAGATAGATTTTAGATAGATAGATATAGATATAGATAATCAAATTGTATTTGAATTCTCCTGTTTATGCAAGCAAAAATTTTTCCAAAGGCATTCGTTCTCTCCTATAAGGAGAGTTTGTTATCATCCCTGTTGTAAGTTTGTTAGCAGGCTTGCTCAAAAACTAAAAGAGAGGTTTGGAGTAAATTTGGTGGGTAGATAACCCATCACCCTGGGAACAATCGATGAACTTTTGACACCGATCCGGATCGTTTTACAGATTCTGGATCCAGAGAACTCTTTTTGCAAAATTCTAATCAGCAGTGAGAAACCTAACCCATTATGAACAGTGGTTTGGAAATTACACTGCCCTTGTTGTGAGAATGTCCCACTAGTTTGCATTTAATGTGCTCCTGTTTGACAATACTGATAATTGCCGTACCTCTGCCAGTGATGTGAGGAGGTTTTGTATTCAATCTTATTTGTCTGTTTATTAACCCGCCACATCGGACTGATTTTTCACCACTGACCCTGCCCCCCCCATCCCAACCAATTTTGGATTTTTTTTTTTTTTTTTTTTTTTGCTCAAACCTCTGCACTTTGTGAGAAACATTGGAAAATGCCCCCAAAAGTGTTCACCTGAGCTTAGAAGTGGACTAAACAGGTAACCCTTTAAACACCTGGCACTGTGTTCTCTGGAGCTGTGCTGCAGGTGTCGCATTTTCTATGGTAGCGGTAACTATTGCAAACTACTCAGAATAGGTAGATATTTGTTCATTTGGTATGAATTTATATGTAGTGCAAGAATATATTGGTTTTCACACAATAATATAGCCGATATATGCATTGTTTCACTCACTGAACACAACATACCGCACCTTCCTTGGCGATGTTACCTCCTCATCACTTCTGCTCATTTCTTCTTCTGGCACTCTGTAATCTTTGTCCTCCACATCATCATCGATTGGGGAACCACTTGAATTTTGTACTGTGGCGTGACATGTCTTTACTGGGCAGGTCACTGGTAACAGGTGAGTTGCCAAGACAGTGGTGTGCAGGGGGGGGGGCAGGTCATGCTGAGTAAGGCAGTGTCCCCGCCTGGCGGCAGGTAGAGGAGGGTGTCCCACGTCTACATACCAAAAATCATGCAGGAAATTTGAAAATTGTGTAAATGACAGACCTTGCAATTGCAAAACGTATGGATATGTTATCGGGATTCACCGTGACAAAACATTGCAATGTATCCATACGTTACTGGGAAGCCTCGGTTAAATATTGATAGCAATCTGAATCTGAGTCCTGGTTTAGAACTTTTTTGTTGTTAGTTTTTGTCAGTTTGTGTTTTCCTCCATTTCTTTGTCTGTCCATAAGACACCTGAAAAGTTATTTACAGATTTCAATGAAATTTTATAGATATTTTGGTTTTGGCCTAAGAAAGTGTTGGTCAAAATTTGGGGGATGATTTGAGTCCAAGTTCCTGATCAGAACTATTTTCTTATTTACAAGATATATCACAATGTTATAGATTGATTTCAATAATATTCTGTATATATGTAAGTCATAGGCCAAGGAAGAGTTAATAACAATTTTGTTGATGATCCAAGTTGTCTGGTATATGCTTTGTCAGATGCATGAGTTTCCTTAGTGCTGGCAGATAGTATTTCTTGTTACTGAGGGCCAATCAATCATATATTTATCTCACAATTATTGCCACCTTAAGCAATCTGAAATACTCTTTTGGTAGCCCAATGACCTTCCCGAATCCCGACAGATTTTCTTTTTTTCTTTTTTTTTTGCTAAAACCTCCGCTTTTTATGAGAAACATCGAAAATTCATAGGGAAATTGCTCACCTGAGCTTAAAAATGCCAGTACAGGTGACCATACCCTCACCTGGCAGCATGTTCTGTGGGGCCCAGCTCCAGAGAAAATGTTATCTATGGGAGGGGTAACTATTCCAAACCGCTCAGAATAGGTAGATATTTATTAATTTGGTACGAATTTATATGTAGTACAAGAGAATATTGGTATGCGCACAGTAATATAGGTGACATGAGCATTGTTTCACTCACCAAACACATCAACATACCCCACCTTTTATGGAGACATTATCTGCTCTTCACTTCTCACTGTTTATTCCTGTAACACCATGTAAACTTTACCCTCCACACTGTCATCGATTGGAGTAATCACTCTCGCCTTGAATTTCATACCATGGCGTGACATGTCTTTACTGGCCAGGTCACTGGTAACAGGTGAGTTGCCGACACAATGGCGTGCAGAGGGGGATGAGGTCATGCGGGGTAAGGCACTGTCCCGGCCTGGCTGTGGGTAGAGGAAGGCGTCCCGCGTATACATACCAAGAATCATGTGTGACGTTTGAAAAATGTGCAAACGATGGACCTTGCAACTGCACGCATTTGTAAACGTCAATGTGACAGTGACAGAACGTTTGGGCGCATATGTACGTCAACGGGACACAGCGGGCTAGAAAATCAAATGAGTTCTTCTATCAAATAAGCCTTTACCTAAGTAAATTAAAAAGAAAGACAACCCAGCAATAGCAACAACAACAACAACAACAGTACAAATAATAATAATAATAGTAATAATAATAATAATAATGATTACAATTATAGCTAGAACACTAATTACTGATCTCCATCTACGAGAATATTCCTGACAGGCACAACTTACGTTTTTCTAATAACTCAAAAACTTTTGCCATCATAAAGTATGCAGACCTGGACAAGGATCAGAC
Source organism: Coenobita brevimanus (assembly GCF_032717465.1). NCBI lineage: Eukaryota > Metazoa > Arthropoda > Malacostraca > Decapoda > Coenobitidae > Coenobita > Coenobita brevimanus. The sequence continues at coordinate 19,562,349 of NC_136998.1, read as the reverse complement.
AATATATCTAGGTCCAAGAAGTGTCCCATTTACTTTTTCCTGTATGGAAAAGCAAATGAAAATTATAGTGTCCAAAATATCTTAATGCCACACATGAATGACCTTCAGAATTTCTCCATTCAAATGTTAGAATACAATATCATCATGGGATTTCCTTCCATGTCCATGTAACTATCATAATTTTGGAATAAACCGAGGCTAAAAATTCATTATTGCTTCTTATTTCTGGATCTTTGTACTCGAAAAGTAGGTAAACTCACTAAAATGGGTCAGATCTCCACCAAAGGTAATAGGTAGAGATCAATAATAATGATAAAAATAATGGCGGATACAAAGATTATTAATAGGTGGGAATCAATTAAATAAAAAAATAAACAGTGGGGATAGTGAACGCATCAATGACAGTGGAACATTAAAACTGTACAAACAGTGTTCCCCTGTCCTGTTTTGTTAATCTGTGAAAGATCCAGCGCTACACTTCTCATACAATGTTTACTCTGCCTTTTGTTCTTTCATATGAATTTATGAAAATAATGGCATAGTGTTGCTTTCAATCTGGATAAAATATGAAGATCCTACTCTGTAATGACAATATATATATATATATATATATATATATATATATATATATATATATATATATATATATTATAATATGTGGTAGGTGGGAGCGCTCACCATCCACTCACTTGATGTAGTGCTGCTGTCGGGTTTTTGCCCTTTCCTCTCCTCCATCCTTCTTTCCATCCATCCTCTTCTGTCTTTCTTTTCTTCATTCTTTCCTCTTTCTTCTGCCTGCGGGTGACTTTACACTCAATCTTGTGTTTTTCTTTCCTTCATTCTTTCCTCTTCCTTCTGCCTGTGGGTGACTCTATACTGAGTGACAAGCCAAATGGTTTGCTGTACACCAGGAAACCATTTACTATGCTGGGTGGTAACCATATAACCAAACTTAAGCTTCTGGTGGTTTAGTGGGTAATAAAGGTGCTCCAATCGGATTGAGCCAGTGAGGGTTTATATCCAAGGGGTGGTTGGGGTTTATTGCTCACGTAATGCCACTCAGGGATGAGTGAGGCTGATCACTATCATCTTAAATGCCAGGACCAACTTTCCTAGCCCTGGGCTCATACGCTCCTCTTGGGGCAACGTAGGATTAGATGTTGGATATATATATATATATATATATATATATATATATATATATATGGGCCTCTGTGGTACTGTGGTACAGTGTGAGTTTCGTACATGGGTGAACCAGGGTTCGCGCCCTGCCAGGGTAATAAACTGTCAGAGTGTTCACCCAGCCACATACTGCATTGGCGGACATAAGGGGTGCTGTGGTTGAACCAGTGTCGCTTACTATAAAGTATGCTTGCACCCAGTTGGCTTGCGCGGGCCGATTACACTTGGGTCACAGACTACACACACATCCAAAGCCACTTCAACACTACAATTACACTTACAAGCACTTCTCACCGTACATACAATCTCTGCCAGACAGCCTAAGCCACTTGGTAGAGATACATTGGCTGTATCGTCCCGACTTAGGTCGGAATAGGCCGATCCTGCAGTGGATACTCAAACGACTGATAATAATGATGTTTATGATGATATATATATATATATATATATATATATATATATATATATACTGGGTGTTTCAAAAGTCCCTCATTAATTTGATTTTCAATTTCTTTGCAAGTAATCGACCAATGACGTTCATCTTGTGGTAAACTCATATTCAGTAGTTGGGAATTTTTTTGAGTCTACATCTGAAGTTTTTCACCGTTTTCTTCTGCTACCATGCTGACTCTAGAGCAGGGGTGTAAAATCACTGCATGGCAGTTTTTTTTTCAATCTGTGGTTGAAGCGCAGCAACGATTCCAGGCAGTCTACAGACAGCATTATGCACCGGATAGGAATACCATTGTCACCACCCACCAGAAGTTTATGGAGACCGGGTCCATTAAGGACAAACCCCGATCAGGAAGACCTTGAAGTCGGCGGAGTGAGGAGAAAGTCGAAACTGTCCGTGAAGCTTTTGCTCAGAGTCAAGAAAAGTCCATTAGGCAACCAGCTGCGGAACTGAACATCAGCATGACATCTATCCAACGGATTTTGCGGCTTGATTTCAAGCTGTATCCATACAAGATCCAGGTGGTTCAGAAGCTGGAACCTCAAGATTACGATTGCTGGGTGGAGATGTGTGAAACGCTGCTGCACCACTAAGAAACATACCCATTGATCCTAGAGAACATGTGGTTCAGTGACGAAGCTCTCTTCCACCTTTCTGGTCGCATCAATTGGCACAACACCCACATCTGGGGAACTCACAATGCTATGGAAATCCATAAACATGAAAGGGACACGCCGAAAGTGGTTGTCTGGTGTGCCATATCCTCAGCTGGGCTGACTGGTCAGTTCTTCTTCCGCGATAAAAATGGAAATTCCGTGAACATCAACGGAGGCAATTATCTTCGTATGTTTCAGGAGTTCTGCATCCCCCAACTGTCAGCTGTAGCCGACATGCAAGAAGTAATTTTCCAGCAAGACGGTGCACTTGCTCATTACTCACGTGAGGTTCACTCATTTCTGAATGAGCAGTTCCCAGATCGGTGGATTGGTCGCCGTGGTTCCATCGAATGGGCTTCTCGCTCACTGGATCTTACACCATGTGACTTCTTTTTGTGGGCCTACATTAAGAGCAAAGTGTACGCCACGAAGCTGTGAGACCTCCCCACACTAGAAGAACAGATCAGCAATGCGTGTGCTTCTGTTACTCCCGAAATATTGTCCAATGCCAGCCAAGAATGCATAAAATGGTGGATCGTTTGTTTTGAAAAAGGCGGTGGCCACGTTGAGATGTACTAGTGTCTTTCCAGTACACTTATGAAGCCAAGTTTGATGCCACCAAAATTATCGTGATTCCTAGACTCAGCAACCAAATTGTCATTTGGTTCCTCTTGTAACTGCAATTTTAATGAATTTAAAAAAAATAATGAGGGACTTTTGAAACACCCCGTGTGTGTGTGTGTGTGTGTGTGTGTGTATAAATAGATAGATAGATAGATAGATAGATAGATAGATATATACCTAGGCTGCTTCCCCCAAGGAAAGGGAGGTAGCTGAGACAGGATGACACACTCCCCATTTACTCATTCATTCAAACACATTCATTCGCATCTTAGCCCCAAAGGGGAGAGCGGACAGATCCTCACCGCACCACACCGCACAAGGGTCAACTGCTTAATGTAATCAGTGACATCTGCAGCAGGGCCCGACAGCAAAACTGGTTTACCCCTGCCACATCATAACAAACCCATCCCCTTACCCGCACCTGACCTGACTAGCTGATCAGACCAAATGCGGAAGAATATCCCCTCAGGGCTGCGTCGTCACTTATTCATTCACAATTTCTCCCCATTTATTTCTGTCACGCACAGCCACTCTTCCTTGCTCAACAGACATCCCTCTTGCATCCAGCGCTCTCTTCACACTGTCCATCCATCCTATTCGTGGTCTTCCTCTCAGCCTTACACCTCACATCAGATCTAGTTATCTTTTTCACCAATCACTCATTATCCATTCTCTTCATATGCCCAAACCATCGCAACACCCTCTGCTCAACTCTACCAGCCATCTCCCGAACAACTCCAGTTCTCCTTCGCACTTCATCATTTCGCACCTGATCCATATGCGTCACTCCATACATACTCCTCAGACACCTCATCTCCATTACATTCAAACTTTTCCTCTCTGCTACACCCATATTCCATGTTTCAGCCCCATATAACGCAGTCGGTACCACAACACCCTCATACAGCCTTCTCTTTACATCCATTCTAAGCAAACGACATTTAAAAACTTTTTTCATTCCTCCCAGCACCTTTCCTACTTCATTTATTCTAAACTTCACTTCTGCATCTATTCTTCCATCCACAGCAACATGTGACCCTAGATATTTAAAACAATCTACCTCCTCAAGCAACTCACCATTCAAAACTATATTCATCCCCCTACCATCTATGAACCTCCTACACTTCATCACTTTACTCTTATTCTCATTTACTTTCAATTTCCTCCTTTCACACACCCTTCCAAACTCCTCTACCAACTGTCTCAATCTCTCCTCTGAATCAGTCACCAGTGCAGTATCATCTGCAAACAGCAGCTGCTTCAGATGCTACTCTCCACCATCAACATTCACCAGACTCAGACCTTCACCTAACACTCTTGCATTCACCTCCCTTACAACACCATCCATGTAAATATTAAACAACCATGGTGACATCACACATCCCTGTCGCAGCCCCACTCTCACGGGAAACCAATCACTCACAACATTTCCCACTCTTACACACGCTCTACTATTTACATAAAAACTTTTCACCCCTTTTAGTAACCTACCATCAAGTCCATACAATCATAAAACAGTCCAGAAAGCCTCCCTATCAATTCTATCGTACACTTTCTCTAAATCCATAAATGCCCAAAACACATCCTTGCCTTTCGCTAAATACTTTTCACACACTTGTCTCACAGCAAACACCTGATCAGTGCATCCCCTCCCTCTCCTAAAGCCACACTGCTCATCACCAGTCACTCCCTCTGTACCCTCTCTAACTCTCATAATTAACACAACACTCAACAGAGTTATACCCCTAAAGCTAGTACATTCATACTTATCAACCTTGCCTTTATACAACGGGACCACACAAGCACTTGCCCAGTCAATTGGCACCATACCTTTCTCAAAGCACACATTCAACAATCTTACTAACCAGTCAACAATAGTCACTCCACCACCCTTCAGGCATTCCACAACACACCCATCCATACCTGCAGCTTTCCCTGTTTTCATCTCCTTTACTGCCTTCTCCACCTCCTCCTTCGTGAACAAAGAATCATTCAACTCTCCCAACACATTCATTCCTTGCACCCTTCCATCTGCCACCATCTCAGCCACCCTTTCCTCCTCTACATTTAACAATCTTTCAAAATACTCTGCCCATCTCTTCCTTACTGCATCCATCTCAGTTAACATCCTTCCATCCTCTGCTTTTACTCGTTCTTCCTTCCCAGACTCTCCCTTCCGCACCCTTTTCACCTCCTTCCAAAACATTTTCTTATTCTGTTGAAAATTCTCTGTCAGCCGCCTACCCCACCTCTCATCTGCTGCCACTTTAGCATCACGCACAGCCCTTCTCGCTCTATTCCTCTTTACCTTATACCTTTCATATGACATCTCATCCTTCCTTTGCAGCCACACTTCATATGCACTTCTCCTCTCAGCCACAGCCATACTTACTTTCTCACACCACCATTCACTTCCTTTTCTTACACCACCACCCTCACGTCTCACACCACACACCTCTTCTGCATGCCCCACCACAGCACTCTTAAACAACTGCCATTACTCCTCCACGCTGCCATTTTCCCGATCTTTCACTGCGTTCCACTCATCTTTCAATTTCTACTGATACTCTATCTTTTTCTCTCTTTTATCCAACTCACTCACTTTCAAAACCTCCCTGCCACACCTAACTTTCCTAGCTCTCACCCATCTCTTACCTACTCTTAACTTTCCCTTCACCAGGCAGTGGTCAGACATACCTCCACCTTCCCCTCTCAGAACTCTCACATCCAACAATCTTCCTATTACATTCCTGGACACAACCACATAGTCCATCAATGCTTTATCCACAACCCTTCCGCCCTCCTGTCTCACCCATGTATACTTATAAATATCTTTCTTCTCAAACAGCGTATTCCTAATCACCATCTCTCGCTCAACACACATCGCTATCATTCGTTCCCCATTTTCATTTCTTCCAGGCACACCATGCATACCAACTACGCCTTCAACTGCTACATTTCCCACTCTAGCATTCAGATCTCCTATCATTACCACATTCACATTCGCTCCAAAACTCTGCAGACACTCATCAACATCATTCCAGAAAGACTCCCTCTCTTGTTCATCCCTTTCACTACCAGGCCCATATGCACTCACAAGCACCCACAACTCACGTTCAAATTTCGCTTTCACCCACATCAGTCTCGATGACACCTCCTTCCATTCAATCACACATTGCTGTACTTCCGGACTCACTAACAAGGCCACACCTTCTCTTGCCCTTCCTCTATCAACACCTGATAAATATATAGATAGATATAGATATAGATATAGATATATAATGGAGAGAGAGAGAGAGAGAGAAAGAGAGAGAGAGAGGGAGAGAGAGAGAGAGAGAGAGATTATAGTAAGAACATAAAACTCATCGTAAACATTTATTTTTGAACTGACTACATACCAACAACCTACGTTACGGCACAGTGTATTAATCTGTCACAAGGCGGTCGTATAAACTTTTATTCTTTTGTACAGTCGCGATTCAAAGAAAGTATCCAGGGCTGGTGTTTTGACACAGCTTGAAACCCCCTCCCCACCTCCTCCCTCCTTCCCTCCGTCCCAAGCACCACCAACCCCAGGTAACTCACTCCGTCCTTCGAGGTCTGAAGCAGTTCAAGATACTTAGGACGGATTTTATAATTCATATTACGTAAATATAAATGAAGAAATTCCGATTGCATAACAATAGAACGTGATGCAAGAAGGAATGCGCGTTATATTGATTACAAACGTAATTACTGTTGTATTTTCTTAACATTCAACCCCGCTTAGAAATCTGTCAAGAAGAAAATTATAATTATGGTCGGATAAAGTCATCTTCAGAGAGATGACAGGTAGACAGAAGAAACTGACGGAAAGACATGTATACATCGTAGAAATATTCATGGAAATTGTAATTTTATTTTTGATATCACCAGCCACACTTAGAGAGCCAGGGTGAATATAAACTTTTCCCGCAAGGCAAAGAAAACACAAACAGACGCATGCCATTTGTGATTAAGGATAATTGCTATATTACTGACGTTAAAGACAAACGATTACATCGATCTTCGGGAAGAAAAGACCTTTTGCCTGGGACAGACAGACAGGCAGACAGAGACAGACTCCGGATTATCGATCAACGCTGACTCATTTTACGGTATTACTGGTTCCACCTGATGACATTATTTAGATTAAGTGACAACGGGCCCTTCCTGTAGAGGAAAGTGTGAAAGGCAATAGGGCAGACGGACAGGAGGAAAGACAAGCAGGCTGTCTCTCAGTTATCAGCTCACATTGACTGCTATTTCACTCTTGCTAAAGGCAACCGATTTTATGCATCTCCAATGAGAATAAACTTTTTCCGTAGAGAAGGACGTGAAAAACAGACAAACAGGAAGGATACACAGAGCGAGAGTGAGGTGAGACTGTTTCCGAATTAACAGTTCACAATAACTGGAATTATCCTTTCCTAATAAGTGGTATTGCATTATTGTTACTGCCAGATGATTTTATTTACAATTCTTGAAAATAGTACTCTCCCGGAAAGGAAGACGTAAAACATACGCAGACATACAGACTAACAGACAGACACTCTCTAAAGTAAATTATTCATCAAGTAAACTACCATATTCATCTTGCTCTTGGCTGACAATGTTATTTACCTTAGAGCAGAACGCGCCTCACCCCTAACACATATTTTTATTTACTAAATTACATTTATTACACCCACACTCTTGGAGATCGAGCGCGTGTTATACTTGAGCGGTGTGTGTGTGTGTGTGTGTGTGTGTGTGTGTGTGTGTGTGTGTGTGTGTGTGTGTGTGTGTGTGTGTGTGTGTGTGTGTGTGTGTGTGTGTGTGTGTGTGTGCTTACTTATCGGTAGTCATCTACTTGTGATTTAACAGGACTGAGTTAGCGCGTAACAACCCATCTTCTTTCCTTAGTGTCTGTCGGTGTGTGTCTGTCTGTGTGCGTATCTGTGTGTGTGTATTTTTTATGCAAGGAAGAAGGAACCAAAGATAAGAAGCCTGCATATATTATTTCCTAAAAAAATATTAAAACACGATAAGAGAAAGCCAAATTCAAGATCCGATCATTTCGAGATGCCTAGACACAGTGGGATTATAAAGACTGGAGGTCACAGGCAGTAGGAAATACCAACAGAGAAGGACAATGCCAGATCTGACTTGTTGCATACATGAAGGACTGGGAATAACAGGTTACTCTTCTGTTAGAGAGTTGGACAGAAAAGAGATGAGAGTTTGTGCTAGACGGGTGCTTTGCGCCAGCTATAATGTTGGAGTGATAGAAGCAGACAGTTCAGAAGAATAATGACCATCGAAATACCGACACCAATGAGCTAAAGACACAACAGTCCGGCAAAGAGACAGAGATCGAAGGAAGCCAGCAAGCTGAGGAAAGTAAATGAGATGAGATATGACTCCACCTTGTCTAGAAAAGCTGCATGTGGGGAGCTTCCCCAAACATGAGAGTTGTACTTTACACAGAGGCGAATAAAATCCGTGTATAAATTCAACAACTGTGCAGAGGTAAAGAAGACACGGAGTCAACTTAACACACTTAATCTCTTGGAAGCAGATTTTACAAGAGAGGTAGTCTGATCTTCCCAAGATAAATCCCGAGAAAAAAAAAATCCAAGTATGTTCGAAGATAAATAAGGATTAACTTGGGTATTGTAAAAATTTTTAGGATTCTCACGTGGAAGATTTTGACGGGTGGGAAGGTGTAAGAAAGTTTATGATGCAATAAAAGCAACAAGATTACCCTTACCCCAGAGATATCAGCCAAGTCAGACATTAAGTGTGCCATAGTCTCATCCCTTGTTTGTTGAAATAACTTTCGAGATGGATGATGTGGGAAGCGGATTGAATGGTAGAGTCATCACTGTATGAGTGGACAAGGTTAGATATACAGCTTAGAAGGTCTTTGATGAATAGGAGAAAGAGAGTTGGTCATTGGCAGAGCCCTGAGGAACACCACTATTGATAGATCTAAGAGTTGAACGGTGGCCGTCAACAACAGCTGCTATAGAACGACCAAAAAGGAAGCTAGAGACAACAGCACAGACAGGATTGAAACTGTAAGAGGACAGTTTGGAAATTAAAGATTTATGCCAGACTCGATCGAAAGCGTTTTAGATGTCATATGCATTAACAAAGCTTTCGTCAAAGTCCTGAAGGAAGGATGACCAGGAGTCTTGAATGGAAAGTGAAAAGATCGCTAGTGGAGCGTCCATGTCACAACCCATACTGACAATCGGAAAGGTTATGGTAGGAAAGGCGTTATAAAATTTCTTTTACTAAGAATAGATTCAGGATATTAAAGGAGTTGGGCGATAGGTAAGGGGCTAGGAATGGTCACCTTACTTTGGGACAGCCTGAATGAGAGCAAATTTCCAGCAACAAGGAAAGGTACATGTTGACAAAGATGAAAAGTTTACCTAGGGAGGGTGTAAGCACAGAAACACGGTTCTTGTGGACAACTGGAGGGACTCCATCAGGTTCATATGCCTTGCTAGTACTGAGACCACTATTAGCAGAAAACACATCAAATGAAGAAACTTTAAGTTCAGCCATGAGTAAGTCAGAAAGAGGAAGTGATGGAGGAAAAGCACCTGAATCGTCAAAGGTGGAACTGGAGGAGAAACTGTGTGAAAAGCTCTGTTTTAGAAGCAGCTACAGAACCACCAGAGCAGAAAAGAAGAAGGATGGATGATGCAGTAAAGTTGTTTGAAAGGTTTTTGGCAAGGTGCCAGTAGGAGAAAGATGAATTTGAGTTAGAGAGTTCAGAGCATTTAGTGCAAATGAAAGTTTTTCTTATTAGCAGAGTGAAGGACAGACTTCGCACAGTTCTGAGAAGAGACATAAAAGAGATGAGATTCAGGGCTGGATTGGCTCCAATTCCTTTTGAAGGCCCTCATCTTGTTGTGGACAGCATTAGAACAACCATGATGAAAACATTTTTTTTTTTTTTTGCATTAGTCACAGGATAAGAGAAGGGAATGTGTGCTTCCATGTCCGAGAGAATAACCTCTGTAAAGCACAAGGCACACTTGGAAGTCTCTCAGCCATGGAGGCTGAGGGAAAGGGAATGAAGCACTGACTGAAGGCCCCCTAATGAGCAGCTCAAAAGTGAGACAGCCGCGGCTCCATGGGAGGGTTCATAGGCTTTACTAGAACAATAGGACGGGTTAAGGTAATAAGGGTGTGACCAGAGGAATGCAACGGAGAGAAAAGATTAACAGTGAAAGCAAAAGGATTAGTTGTAAATAAAAAGTTAATCTTGTTGGAACTCTCCCCGAGGCAGTCAGGGATACGAGTATGGTGCTGTACAAGCTGGTCTACGTCATTAAGGACAAAACAGATTTAGGCTTGTTCACTGGGTGGATCAGCGAATGCAAATGAGAGCCAAAGGTGGTGGTGAACATGAATATCACCTAAAAAGGATATTTCAGAGAAGGAGAAAATGATACGATGTGTTTCATCTAAGAAGTAATATATATATATATATATATATATATATATATATATATATATATATATATATATATATATATATGTATATATACATATATATATAGATAGATAGATAGATAGATATAGATATATACAGTATATATATACCCTGTGGGGTGGCTCCACAGCTGATGCTAGAGGTACTATGTTAGCCTCCATTGTGGAGGATGTGAATCTGTACATTTTAAATTCTGGTGAAGTTACTTACTTCCATAGTGAAACGGGTATTTTTACTGCTATTGATTTGTCTCTGTGCTCTGCAGGGATAGCCCTAAATTTTATATGGGCTGTGTTACCGGACTTACATGGCAGTGACCACTTCCCTATTTTATTAAGATCGACACAGAGTGAGCCTTGGTGTCGTCTTCCCCACCGGCGCTTGGATAGGGCGGTCTGGCCGGTTTTTGAGGAGCTGTGTTCCCCGAGCCGATGTGTGGAGGATTTTGTCAGCACTGATGCTGCTGTTGAGTATTTCACAGACTTACTACACTCGGCGGCACTGCAGAGTATTCCGAGAACAGCTGGTCACTTTCCTTGCCGTCCAGTTCCCTTGTGGACCGATGAGTGTGCTTCTGCTGTTCGGGCTAAACATGCTGCTTTCTCCCGACTTCGTCGTCACCGAGGTGACCCTGGTTACTTAGCGGCATATGGAGGGCCCGAGCTCATGCCCGGCAGGTTATGAAGGAGGCTGGGAGGAAGTCTTGGGCGTCATTTGTTTCTTCAATTTCTTCACAGACTCCTCTCACGAAAGTGTGGAAACTGGTGAGGAAGATTTCAGGGAAATTTCCCGTTCCCTCTCCTCCTGTTTTATCTCATGTAGGTGTGGTGGTGGCTCATTCTTCGTTTGTTGCCGAGATATTTGCAGCTCATTTTGCTAATGTCTCTAGGAAGGACACCTCATCCCCGTCGCCATGCCACCGACGGCACCTGGAATCATTGGGCATTAGTTTTCCATCTACTGCAGAGGAGTCGTATAATGTTGCTTTTTCTGCTTCTGAACTTCAGATGGCATTGTTGCAGTGTCGCAACTCGTCTCCAGGCTTGGATGATGTCCCATATGCTTTCTTACACCACTTGCCTGATGCAGCCCTTCATTTTATGTTGTCACTGTATAACAGAATATGGTGCACTGGTGGGTTTCCGGCCTCATGGGGTGTTGCTGTGGTTCTCCCCATCCCTAAGCCGGGTAAGGATCACTTGCAGGCCACAAATTATCGCCCTATCTCGCTGACATCTTGCCTTTGTAAGGTCCTCGAAAAGATGGTGAATAGTCGGCTCATGTGGTACTTAGAGAAGGGTGGTTACTTGTCTCCAGTCCAGTGTGGGTTTCGGAAGATGCCATCGACCACAGATGCACTCCTTTCTTTTGAATCTTCCATCTGCCAGGCTTTTGCAACTAACCAGCATCATATCACAGTGTTCTTTGATTTGGAGAAGGCATACGACACTTCCTGGCATCATGGTATATTACAATCTCTTTATGAGTTTGGTCTTCGTGGGCGACTCCCCACTTTTATCCAGGAGTTTTTATCTAATCGATTTATTCGGGTTCGAGTCGGGAGTGAGCTGTCTACTGCACGTCCCCTTGAGGATGGTGTGCCACAAGGGAGCATACTAAGTGTTACCCTTTTCACAGTGGCAATTAACAGCATTATTTCTGTGCTCCTTGATGGTGTTCGTGGCTCTCTCTATGTTGACGATTTATCAATCTCTGTCACTGCCTCACGGATGTCAATGGCAGAAAGGAGGATGCAGATGGCTCTCAACCATGTCTCTAGATGGGCTGATGAACGAGGTTTTCGATTTTCCTTCAAGAAGACCGTTGCCATGCATTTTTGCCGCGTTCGTGGAGTCCACCCTAACCCAAACCTTTTTTTAGACGGGCGTCGTATTTTGTGTTTAAAAGAAACCCGGTTTTTAGGGCTGATTTTTGACAGCTGGTTGACTTGGGTCCCTCACTTGAGGTACGTAAAAGCTGAGTGTCTCAGAGCATTGGGTCTCTTGAAAGTTTTAGCGCACACATACTGGGGAGCTGATCGCAAGACCCTCCTCCTCTTGCATCAGTCTCTGATTTTATCCAAACTTCATTATGGATGTGAAGTTTATTCCTCTGCCTCAGAAGCCCGGCTTCGTATTTTAGATTCCATACATCATGCTGGTGTTCGTCTCGCCACTGGGGCATTCCGATCTTCCCCGATTTCGAGTTTGTTGGCTGATGTTGGTGTCCTTCCTCTAGACTTGCTCTGCTCTTCCCTTTTGATGCGATGTTGGTATCGTCTCCCAGACTCTGTGCCCTTTGTCAAGGTCTCTCAAGATTCTCGGTCACCTATTTTTGCCACTCGGCCATCCTTTCCAAAGCCCTTTGGTTTCAGGGTGCGGTCAGTTATGTCTAGCTTCTCTGTTCCTTCTGTGCCGATCACTCCCCACTGTGTCCCGAGGGTGGGCTACTGGCTTCTCCCCAGGGTGACATTTTGTCATTTCTTCTCATCCAGTAAGGCCTCCCTTCCTTCTCAGGTTTTATTTTCTCTGTTTTTAGAGCATGCCTCTTCTCATGGGGACTCCATACCAGTTTATACTGATGGATCTAAGTCTGATGCAGGTGTGGGCTTTGGTGTGGTGTTTCCCACCTTCTGTCGAGATGGGAGCCTCCCTGTGACTGCTTCTGTTTTTACGGCTGAGCTGACTGCTATTTTATTTGCCCTTCAGATTCTCTTCACTCTCCCCCACACTGCTTTTACTGTTTTTAGTGACTCACGAAGTGCTCTTTCTGCAATGGAGTCTTTTAATCCCTCTCATCCTTTGGTTTTATCCATTTTGGAGTGGCTTTTCCTTTTAGGGCGTCGTGGACGTCGTGTAGATTTCTGTTGGGTTCCAGCTTATGTAGGAGTGGCAGGGAATGAACGAGCTGATCAGCTGGCCAAGGCGGCAGCGGCTCGTCCCCCTCTTGCACAGTCCCCTCTGTATCGTCTGCCTGCTGCAGATATGCGCTCCTTTATTGCCTTCAGGGTTTGGTGCTGTTGGCAGGAGCATTGGGATGCTGTGGGTGCCAATAAGTTGCGCTCGATTTGCCAGAAGGTGGGCTCATTCAGTTACCATAGCTTCCCTCGTCAATGGGAGACTGCTTTGTGCCGCCTCCGCATTGGCCACACCCGTTTCTCTCACGGTTTTTTAATGGAGAGGGCTCCTCCTCCATTCTGTGATGACTGTCTGGTTCCCTTGACTGTTCGGCACCTGTTGGTGGAGTGTCCTAGTCTTGAGGATTTGGGTCGTCGGTTCCTCTCTGACCACCAAACGGATGGTGGTGTGCATCATCTTTCCTCCGTGCTTGGGGAGGATGCCTGTGTCTTGGGAGGGGCAACCCTCTCCTTTGTGAAGGAGGCAGGACTTCTTAAGGATATTTAAAATTTCTCCTTTTTGATTGTGTGGCTTATCCTCTGTTTTTTGTTTTTGCTTTTTACTTCTTTGTTATACGGCGGCATATGGCCCTGGCAGTTGCGCCGCCATGATTATTATGCAAAAAAAAAAAAAAAAAAAAAAAATCTTAATCTCTACACTCTTCTACGATCCACCTCGAAATTCCAACTAGAAGCCTCGCATCTTCACGTCTATTGCTTTCTGTCTTGTGATGTAGCTCCCTGTGCGTCCTGTGCTGAATATTGACAGGGCCTCAGTGCTAGAGGTCCCTCATTATATCATTGCTCTATATCCTTTGTTAATAACACAGCTAAAATAGAATGCTCGAGTAAGTGGACAAACAAAAAAAAATGGAGAGGAAGGCTTTCAGAATTACAAATCCTTTCAACTGCTCATCACCAGAAAGATATAATTTTGTTTTCTACTTTATCACTTCCAGGGTGATGGCACATTCACACATTGTTGCAGTGTTGTGTGTGGAAGTATAGCAGTCACTTCACTGTTCCATCTATTCTCTTACAGCTGTAGGCTGAACACTTGGCCTGGTACAATACAACCACAACACAACGCAGCTGCGGTGCGTGGAGTCCCATTAGTCTAGTCCGTTACGAGGGTCGGGGTGAGTGTAGCGGTGGCGGTGTGGCCAGTGAGGTCGTTACCAAGAATTACAGTACAACCTCCACACACACGTCGCCTGGAACTCTAATGGTCGTCCTCACTGCTGACCAGCACATGAGCTTTGAGGCCCCAGTGTTCTTTGTTACCTAAACTGTGTCTCTGGGATGACAAAGACGAATCTTTTTCATATTCTTTGGACCTGTAAATTATTTTATCGACCTGTTTGTTTTTCATTTATGGGATGGCAGTTATGATAATGTAGTTAAATCAGTCTCTATGAACGCTATTTTCTAGGATGAAGTGGATTATTGTGGTCGCAGATATATATATATATATATATATATATATATATATATATATATATATATATATATATATATATATATATATATATATATATATATATATATATATACAGTATATATACACTTGTGCAAAGTTTGAAGATGATCCGTTCATTGGTTCCAGAGTTAATCGATGCACTGACTCACAAATAAATAAACGAAGACAGTCATATACACCCCTTCCGCAATGAAATGCGGGTTGGGTGAATTATACTCAGGTACTGAAGCTCGATTAACTGTGTCGATACAACTCCCTCTCCCCCCCCCCCTCTCTCTCTCTCTCTCTCTCTCTCTCTATCTATCTATCTATCTATCTCACTGAAACTATTACTTTCTTACAATTTACCCAATAGACAGACGATGGCACACCCTTTACCATTATTGCTTGAAGAATGTGTCGTGTGTTCTTTGTGAACAGAACATGATTTTAGTACCAGTTCCTATGCAGAATAACTAATATTGAAACCAATGGCATAATGATAATAATAATAATAATGATGATAATAATAATAATAATAACAATAATAATAATAATAATAATAATAATATTAATAATAATAATAATAATAATAAAAATAATAAAATAATAATAAATGAAAATCCTCCTTTCTCTTTCATCCTACATCATGAGCAGTCAAATATTCATATAAGTCTGTTTGCGATTGGTTTGACTTGTCAGGTAGTATTTCCAAGTGTGAAGTATTTCCACGTATTCCTTTTATTTTTCATTGTCCTTCTCTTTACATTTAATATCACGAAACTTTTACTTCGTGCCTCCTCGTCTCTTACATCGCCTTTTCCTTGTTCTCCAGATGACAATGTTTTCTCTGCGCATTTTCTTGTCCTTCTGTTTCTAATACCCTCCTGCCGTCTTTGCTTATCCGGTTATTCTTCTTTCCGTTTCAACCCTTTCTTGCATGTACGCATCTTTCTTCCTCCCATTCCTCATAATTTCATTCTCATCTTTCTCTCCTTCCTCGTCATTCATTCATCTTCCCTCCCCCCTCCCACCTCCTCCCGCCACCCTGTCTGAGTCACGTTTCCTTCACCCCATTAAACGGAAAGGTTTATAACCAATGTCTCTCTTCTGTCCTAACCTATGCTCAGATACCTACTTCGGACTGTTGTGAGAAAAGCATAGAAGTGGCATTTAGAAAATAAAGATGACAGCTTCCTGATAAGGTGAGTAGAAAGTACGATACGTTTCCATAAAAACTGATACACGGAAACTAAATCAGTCTTTGCAGATCAGGTAACTGATTATTTGTAACAGTAACCGAGAGACCGAGAGATGGTGGCAGAAGGAATGGCAGACACTGAATTACATGGACGAGATCTTGACACAACTGACTGACAACAAATTCAAATGCTTCTCGTTTTGCATTCCATACAGATAAGCTAAATATTCTTGTGAGCAATATAGTGCACCTAACATTAATTGATATTCAACAGCAAATTATCTGATGATGTGCACCATACTTTTCCATGAGTATTATTGTATAACATGCATAATATTTTCTGTAAATGAATATCACTGACTGGAACTGCAGACTATTCAAGCAGTGTACCATGAAACCCAAAATTATAGATGTTTTGGAACAGTATTCGACCATGTTACCATGATTAAATCAGCTACTTTCTTATAAATGTCCTGATTCATGGGCGACTGGAAGAGCCAAAAGATCCTAGTTTCTGCCCTAATCCGGCTAAGGAATCGTTAACGTCCTCAAATGCTTGCCGGAGCAGGCAGGCGCGGATGTGCAGGGATTGGCTTGTTTGAATGTCCCCATTGGATGTGGGCAAACATGATATTCACCTGCAAAATGCAAGAATAATTAATAAAAAAAGATGCTATTGTTACATTATAATTCATATTCTGAGCATATATTCGTCCATGAGCATAACCTGTCACTTGATAAAGTTGGCCCATGACAAGAATCTGTACAATGCAACATGCCTTATTAAAATGTAAGACTGACTGTGAATTTATTTTTTCCTAGCTTTACAGATAAAATAAAATTGGGTAGACATAGGAAGAATATATAAATAAAGACAGGATCATGCTGGAATTAACAGCGAAAGAAACATTTTCTTTTATCTACATTGTAGATAAATATATACTTAACCTCTTACTAGACACTCCCTTCCTTTTCCGCTACTGGGTAATAATATGCTTTCTCACTGTGTTTTGTATAGCATGCATTTCAAATAGAGGGTCTGAACGACATCAGTGAAAGCTAATCATTATCCATTTATGCTACTGCCTTAGTGCAGCTCACGCGTGAAAAATTACCTATCAACTCTTCCCGCTTGAGCCCTCATGAAGTCCCTCGTCCCGATCAGTGTCTAGTTCAGCCACTTGTATGGGATATAGCGATGCAGATCTCGCAGCCACAACCATCACCCATACATGCATTCGGTGTGAAAGCGGCCTTAAGGAAGGTTTGTGACTTATTACACTTCTTCCCCCATCCACCCCTGTTGCAACATATGTCGATACTTTATATGTACCGGGTATGTATATACTGTACATACATATATACATAGATAGATAGAGAGATAGATAGATAGATAGAGAGAGAGAGAGAAAGTGACATAGAGATATGTAGATATAGAGCTCTATAGACATGTAGATAGAGAGATAGAGATAAACAGATATAGAGAGATACCGTAGAGAATTAGAGATATATATACCAAGTAAGACATATGCAGGCGATCTTGGACATTGCAACTTCAAAACAGTAATGAAATGAATGTGGTAATGTGGTAAATACTCTTCTAACTGGTAGGTGGTGGCGACCATCATCCACTCACTTGATGTAGTGCTGCCTACTTCTTCCTAAGTCTTTATCATTAATTTTCTGTGCCTGCCCTCCTCTCTTCCTATTTCTCCCATCTTTCCTTTCACTTCTTATTGCTTTTCTTTCCTTTACAGGTGGCTGTACATTGAGTGACAAGCCAAATGGTTTCCTGTAAGCCAAGAAACCATTTACAAAGCTGGGTTGTAATCATATAACCAAACCATGCGTGCTCCCTACGTGTCAACAAGTGGGTTGGTGGAGGGTTAGTGCCCCTCCCCGTAAAACAAATAACTCAAAGTCAAATGGCCACCCCTTACTGGATTATGGCGTCTGGCAACAGATAGATAGATAGAAATACTCTTCTAAACATAATACTAATTTTCGGGCCACCTCAGGCCATCACCAGGTATTACAATTATCCTATCCAGTCAGCACAGACTTGAAGAAAAGAAGAAACCAGGACTTTATTGAAACATAAAACTAAAGAAAAGCAAGTAATACCAATTCTTCTGTCCGTTTAAAACCTCAAAGTGTTTTTTATTTTTTATTTTTAATAAATGGCCATCACCATGAAGGGGCATTAGGCCAGCATGAATCGATAATCATGAAAGCCAAAATAATAATATGAAATACATGCATCTATTTCATATCAATACTGAGTTATTATTCATGATTATGAAACATAATTAGTAATAAAGAATACATCAGTATACATGGATAGTACCAGGACAAATACTTCCATCTATACGTCACATGCAAACTCATTACAATACTACTACAATATAATCAAATACAAATGAAATTTATGTTTAACAAAATACATAAAGTGGACAATTACGAAGTTATTGGTCCTGAACAAAAAAAGAATACACAGTTATATAAATGTAACTTCCCCCTGCTACTCATAAATATATAAAAGTGTTTTGCCGTATATACATATGTACAAAAACCCTAACCTCTATTTTCAAAAAAAAGAAAAAAAGAAAAAAGGAAAAAAGAAAAAATATATATAGAAACAGAGATACGTGCAATAAATAGGTACAGAATAACCAGGTTCATAAAATAAATCACAAAGCTTTGAGCTGTCCGGTCTCCTTCAGGAAAGTCATGAGTTTATTAGTTACACCAACGTCCCCATCACCCTAGACAGAATAGAAGGCAGCCAGAAAAGTATATTCCCCAGCATATCTACTGCAGTATAGAAGGATGTGACTAATAGATAACACCACGTCACAGGTGGTACATCGTGGTGGAAATTGTCTGTTAATATATGGTAACATATGTGTTATTAGGGTGGAATTCATGTGGAGGTGGGCTAAAGCGACCTCTTCCCGCCTGTTTCCTCGCGAGGAACTGGACCAGTCTCATATGGTCCTTTTGACTCATGGAATTGCCAGGTCGGTCCACCGACTTTGCCACAGAAGATGAGCTGATTTCTTTCCGAAAGAGAGACTAGACTGTAGCTCACGAGGAACGTTTCAAGTCTCCTCGAGTTCTACAGCCAAATTAGCAAGTATGTCAGCCTGCTCATTGCCGTTAATACCACGATGACCAGGCAGCCAGATCAGAGAGAAAGATTTAGTACATGTGTGCAGCTTCTTGATAATGCAGCCCAGGACCTCATGTGAATCAGTCCTACACGAATGAATTGCCTGAAGGGCAGACTTAAAGGCCGAAAAAAATGACAAAACTGTAGTGATTTAAACGCAAAACAAAGTCCATAGCAGCTTGATCTATGGCAAATAATTCGGCAGCGAATACAATCTATGGCAAATAATTCGGCAGCGAATACAGATGTATGGGGGGCAAGCAAAAACGGATGTGGCACTCCGTAGATCACACACTTGCACCAACACATTCGTCCAATTTAGAGCCATCGGTGTACAAGTGAAATGACCTAGGTGTCTAATGAGGATCATTCGGAACTATTGTTGTACCTCCACCTCTGGCGCCTTGTACTTAGTGACGGGGAGCCAGTCTGTGTTGAAGGTGATAGTAAGTGACTCCCAGGGAGTTATTTTTGATGTTAAAACCTGATCCCCCTTAGAAAGATCGTACCCTAGCACCTCACAGAGGAAGTGAAGCCTCACAGCCACCAGCTTGAGGGCCACATACAGCAGGTATTTCCAGTGTAGGAGGATCCGACAAGTCAGGAGGCCAAGTGAGTGTTTACGGTGGGTGGTGATACCGTAAGAAAATAGAAGGTGGTCTCGTTGTAGAAGGAGGGGAGGCACATTAGCCTCCACTTCCAGCTGCTCCACATGAGTACATCGAAGGGCTCCAAGGCATATATGCAAGCACACGTTCTGAAGCACATCAAGTCTACAGAGTACAGCATCCGATGGTGACCCATACACTTGTGAGCCATAGTCAAGCTTAGAATGGATAGGACTTATACATCACCAATAAAGACGTTCTGTCTGCTTCCCACGATTTACCAGAAAGAAACTTAAGGACGTTAACTTTCTTACTACTAGAAGCAAGCAAATAATTAATATGTGTTCTCCAACTGAGCCTACTTCAAAATGTAGACCCAGGAATCTTACTGAATTTCGAAAAGGTATCGGCTGATTATCGTATCTAAAGTTAAATGCAAAGGAGGTACGTCAAGTTTAGGAGTAAAAACAACACTGACACACATAAGGACGGAAAATTTAAATCCCCACTCCAGCGCCCAACCCTGAACAGATTCAAGTGCCAGTTGATTCTGCTGTGCTGAGGGTTGTGCATCGCGGGAGGAGTGCCACACTGAGGAATCGTCAGCACAGAGCGAGTATCTAAGCGTCCTGGGTATAGAAGCAGACGACAGAATGTCATTAATGGCAACACTGAATAAAGCACGGCTAAGCACACTTCCTTGTGTTACCCCGTTCTCCTGGACAAATGTGTCCGATGTTATGTTACAGGGTAACCTGACAGAAAACATTCTGTCAGTAAGGAAGTTCTAAAGGAAAATGGACAAATTACCTCTTAAACCATAAGTGTAGAGTTTACATAGTATTTCGTTTTGCCAGGTCATATCATAAGCCTTATGAATATCCAAAAAAATTCCTATTATGAATTCGTGATAGGCAAAAGCCTTGGCTATGCAATGCTCCAGGTGCACTTAATGATCCAGAGTGGGCCTGTATTTACGGAATCCACTCTTTTGATCATTTAACACACCCTTCAACTTTAAAACAAAAAATAACCTTTTATTAACCATGCAATCAAGGACCTTAGATAGACAGTCAGTCAGCACAATAGGTCGAAACGAACTGGGGCTCGTTAGGCGACGGTCCCGGCGAGGTATTGGTATGATGTGCACATAATGCCATGAGTTTGGGAACTTGCAAGACACCCAAATCTCATTGTAAACCGCTAACAGCTTACTCAGGTTGGCCTGAGTAAGATGCTGAATCATACCGTATGTAATTGTGGATGGACCGGGACTGGAGCCTTTACAGGATTTTAGGGCAAGGAGGAATTCATGTAATGTAGATTTGGAGTTGTAGCTGGTATCTCCATCTTTTGTGGCAAAGTCTAAGTTCTGCAGCTCAGCTGTACACTTATGGTGGAAAAAAGCGAGGATCGTAGTTGGCTGAGCTGCTTACCTGGGCCAAATGGTCGGCAATAATATTGGCAAAGTCCACGGGATCATTAATGACATTCCCGGCCACCTCAAGTGCAGTGATTGGTGATTGGGTGTACTTGTTGCTAAGTACATTTATGGTGGACCAGACCTGAGGGTGGTGCGAGTCACTGTGGACACAAAGCTACGCCAGTTATTCTGTTTTGCTACTTTAACTGTCCTCCTTGCTTCAGCCTTAGCCACTTTGTAAGCTATAAAGTTTGATTCTGTTGGCAGTTTCTCAAAAATGCTCTATCTCCTATTGTACTTAGTGAGTGCTTGTCGGCAATCTGATGTCCACCACGAAACTTTACGTTTATTTGGAATTGTAGATGTCTTGGGAATGGCAGCCTCAGCTGCGTGTATAATGGAAGTCTGTAGGTGTGCAACTTTCTCATCAATTTTCTCTCTCAATATATCTAGATTGGCGACCCGTGAGTAGTACCCCCAATCTGCTCTCTTAAAGTTAAATTTAGGTGGTAGGGGAGGCCAAAATCACCGCATGCATAAGAAAGACAGATAGGAAAATGATCGCTACCCATCGAGTCATCATACGGATCCCAAGAGATGTTAGTGTGTATATCGGGAGATGACAAGGACAGATCTATACATGACAGGTTACCAGTGTGGTCATCTACAGGAGTCGTTCTACCGTTGTTTAGAAGACAGAGGTATGACTGTAATATGATATCGGCTACTTGCTCCCCCCTGCCATCACTCCTCAAGTTTCTACACTGACAGCGATGGGTGTTAAAATTGAATAAAATTAATTTATGACCCGGAAGCTGATTGACATGTGAAGTGAAAGCATGACCATCAAAAGGGCCACGGGGAGAACAGTAGATAGAACAAATAGACAGATATGTGTTGCTAAATTTCACTCTGTAAGTGGTAGCTTCCAGAACAGAATTCAGTACCACTTCCGTTTGTGAGAGTGATTTGTGTATGTATATGGCAGTGCCATGACCCTCATATCTTCTATGAGAATGGTAATATATGAACTGAGGAGCATCAGGATGAGCCTTCGGTCGCATCTCCTGTTAACAGACAACATCCGGTTTATGTAAAGCTAGCAAAATACTTAGATTTCGTAGTTTATTCCCAATAGACCTATGATTAGGTTGGATAATATTAAACATAATGTTTTAAGATTTACGGGAAGGGCCTGTGTGCTTAGCTTTCTTTGATCGCCCTGCGTCTGGCAAGCGACAGCCGGGGGACCGATCCCAGTTCTTGTTAACTAAAAAACCTCCATTGATTCATCAATTATCAGGCTCCCAGACCCCCCGGAGGAAGAGCTGTGTTGTCTCTCCCTTCCTGGAGCAGGAGTAGGATAAACATGAGGACGCAACTGCTTCAGGGTGGTAAAATTAAGTTCTTTAGACTTGTCTGGCCTCTGTTTAGGCTTTACCGACTAAGAAGTAGTGGCAGCCCGAGGTTAAGAAGACATAGGGGTATCAGTGAAAGAGCTGGAATGGGAAACAGGCAGATTTGATGAGGCAGTGATTGGTGTTAGTAACAGGCTGAAGGTCAGTTTGTGTCTCAACAGAGCACATCGCAGGACGGGATATTACCACGGAAGCATAGGAGGTAGTGTGGGAGTTGCATGCAACACCCGCACCTTTTTTCTACCTTCGTAGTAGGAAATACCCTCTGTTGCCTTTACCGTGCAGACCTCCTCCTCCTTCGATTTGGGACAGTCCCTCGAGGAGGTGGAGTGAACACCCTTACAGTGAAAACAACACAGTCCTGGATGTACAGTCATCCGCTATGTGACCGGAACATGCACATTTACCACACACGGAAATGGTAGCTCGACAAGCCTTTACACTGTGTCCATAACTCTGACATTCAGCACATTGAAGTGGGTTAGGGATGTAAGGTCTGACTCTAAGAATTTCATTACTGACTTTAATCAAATCAGGGAGTAAGATTTCGCCAAAAGTCAAAACAACGGTAGCCATCTTCGTCCTCATGCTCTCCGGAAATCTAGTTATAATATGGGCATCAATGACATCTTGCTGAGCTAGTTCATGTATGATGCTCTCCTCCTCCACACACATGAGATCCCTGCAGGTGATAATACCCGTACATGAATTCATGGAGTGCATGATGGACGCCTGAACATCATAAGAGTGAAACTTGTGCAGCTTGAGCAAGTCTCTAACCTAAGAAGAATTTAAAGTTTTTACAAGGAGGTCCCTGTCAGCAAGTTTTGTAACACGGTCATCCTCACCAGCACAGCCATTAATAACCTTCCTGACAATAAAAGAACTGAGACTTGCCAGGGACCTTGAACCTAGGCATGGATTCATACATTGGTAGCGTTACGTACACTTGTGTCAAGCAGGGAACGTGTCTGGGGTCTGTCAGTCCAGGCGTCAGTCCGTGTTAGCATCACGGAATCGTCAATGCCACCTCCCCCCCTAAGGGATAGAGGGGCAGAAGGGAGGCTCAACATAGCAACCACCTCCCTCTCGTGGAAGAAGTGGGAAGAAAGAGAAAAAAAACGAGCAAATGAGTGAAAACCAGGGCGAAAAAGCTAAGATTGCCCTCTCAACCCACTCCAAGGAGGCCCGACCGTGTGCTCATGTCCCAGAGAGACCAGTGGGGGGGACCCTCCATGGGCAAGAAGCAAAGACTATCTATCTATCTATATACCTAGGCTGCTTCCCCCAAGGAAAGGGAGGTAGCCAAGACAGGACGACACACTCCCCATTACTCATCCATTCAAACACAGTCATTCGCATCTTGGCCCCAAAGGGGAGAAGGAATAGATCCTCACCACATCACACCGCACAAGGGTCAACTGCGAAGTGCAATCAGTGACATCCCCAGCAGGGCCCGACAGCAGAGCTGGTTTACCCCTGCCACATCATAATAGACCCATGCCCTTACCTGCACCTGACCTGATTAGCTGATCAGACCAAATGCGGGAGAATATCCCCTCAGGGCTGCGTCATCATTTATTCATTCACAGTTTCTCTCAATTTATTTCTGTCACACACAGCCACTCTTCCTTGCTCAACAAACATCCCTCTCGTATCCAGCGCTCTCTTCACATTGTCCATCCATCCTATTCGTGGTCTCCCTCTCAGCCTTACACCTCTCACATCAGATCCAGTTACCTTTTTCTCCAATCGCTCATTATCCATTCTCTCCATATGCCCAAACCATCGCAACACCCTCTGCTCAACTCTACCAGCCATCTCCCGAACAACTCCAGTTCTCCTTCGCACCTCATCATTTCGCACTCAATCCATACGCGTCACTCCACCCATACTCCTCAGACACCTCATTTCCATTACATTCAAACTTTTCCTCCCTGCTACACCCATATTCCATTTTTCAGCCCCATATATTGCAGTCGGTACCACAACACCCTCATACAGCCTCCTCTTTACATCCATTCTAAGCGATCGACATATAAACACTTTTTTCATTCCTCCCAGCACCTTTCCTACTTCATTAATTCTAAACTTCACTTCTGCATCTATTCTTCCATCCACAGCAACAAGTGACCCTAAATGCTTAAAACACTCTACCTCCTCAAGCAACTCACCATTCAAAACTATATTCATCCTCCTACCATCTACCAACCTCGTACACTTCATTACTCTGCTCTTATTTTCATTTGCTTTCAATTTCCTCTTTTCACACAACCTTCCAAACTCCTCTACCAAGAGTCTCAATCTCCCCTCTGAATCAGCCACCAGTGCAGTATCATCTGCAAACAGCAGCTGCTTCAGATTCCACTCTCTACCATCAACATTTACTAGATTCAGACCTCTGCCTAACACTCTTGCATTCACCTCCCTTACAGCAACATCCATATAAATATTAAACAACCAAGGCGACATCACACCGCTGCCGCAGCCCCGCTCTCATGGAAAACCAATCACTCACAGTATTTCCGACTCTTACGCACGCTCTGCTATTTACATAAAAACATTTCACTCCTTTTAGTGACCTACCATTAAGTCCATAAAATCTTAATACAGTCCACAAAGCCTCCCAATCAATCTATCATACGCATTCTCTAAATCCATCAACACCAAAACACATCCTTACCTTTTGCTAAGTACTTTTCACACACCTGTCTCACAGCAAACGCCTGATCCACGCACCCCCTCCCTCTCCTAAAGCCACACTGCTGATCACTAGTCACTCACTCTGACCCTCTCTCTCTTAATTAACTCTACCATACACCTTACCTACAACACTCAACAGACTTATACCCCTAAAGCTAGTACATACATAATTATCACCCTTTCCATTATACAACGGGACCACACAAACACTTGCCCAATCATCTGACACCATATCTTGCAAAAAGCACACATTCAACAATCTTACAGTACTAACCAGTCAACAATAGTCACTCCATCACCTTTCAGGCATTACACAGCACACCCACCCATACCTGCAGCTTTCCTTGTTTTCATCTCCTTTACTGCCTCCTGCAGTTCCTCCATCGTGATCAAAGAATCATTCATCTCTCCTAACACATTTATTCCTTGCACCCACCCATCTGCCACAATCTTAGCCTCATTTTCCTCCTCTACTTTTAATAATCTTTCAAAATACTCTGCCAATCACTTCCTTTCTGCATCCATCTCAATTAACATCCTTCCATCCTCTGGTTTTTCTCCCTCTTCCTTTCCAAACTCTCCCTTCTGCACCCTTTTCACCTCCTTCCAAAACATTTCCTTATTCTGAAAATTCTCAGTCAACTGCCTACCCCACCTCTCATGAGCTGCCACTTTAGCATCACACACAGCCCTTCTTGCCCTATTCCTCTTTTCCTTATACCTCTCATATGACACCTCATCCTTCCTCTGCAGCCACACTTCATATGCATGTCTCTTCTCACCCACAACCGTACTTCCTTCTTCGCACCACTATTCACTTCCCTTTCTTACACCACCACCCACTCGTCTCACACCACACACCTCTTCCACATGCCTCATCACAGCACTCTTAAAAAACTGTCATTCCTCCTCCTCACTGCCATTCTCCTTATCTTTCAATTTCTCCTGATACTCTATCATTTTTCTCTTCCAACTCACTCACTTTCAAAACCTCCCTGTCACACCCAATTCTCCTTCCTCTCACCCATCTCTTACCTACTCTCAACTTTCCCTCTACCAGGTAGTGGTCAGACATACCTCCACCCTCCCCTCTCAAAACTCTCACATCCAACAATCTTCCTATTACATTCCTGGACACAACCACACAGTCCATCAATGCTCTATCAACAACTCTTCCACCCTCCTGTCTCACCCATGTATACTTATATCTTTTTTCTCAAACAAGGTATTTCCAATTACCATCTCTCGCTCAAAGCACATCCCTATCATTCGTTCCCCATTTTCATTTTTTCCAGGCACACCATGCAAATCATCTACATCTTCAACTGCTACATTTCCCACTCTAGCATTCAGATCTCTCATCATTACCACATTCACATTTGCTCCAAAACTCTGCAGACACTCATCAACATCATTCCAGAAAGGCTCCCTCTCTTGTTCATCCCTTTCACTATGCACTTACAACTAACCACAACTCACGTTCAAATTTCCCTTTCACCCACATCAGTCTCAATGACACTTCCTTCCATTCAGTCACTCAGTGCTGTACTTCCGGGCTCACTAACAAGGCCACACCTTTTCATGCCCTTCCTCTATGAACACCTGACAATCTTCCATTCACACTTCCAAACTTAGACTCACCATTCCCTTTCATCTCTGTTTCACTCAAAGCTAACACATCCAACTTTCTTCTCATAAAAATTCTCCCAGTCTCCTCCCTTTTAGCTTCAATCGTACTACATCCATGCACATTCATAGACCCAGTCTTCAGGGTATGGAGATAACTCAATTCGCCATCCCTTTCTATGGCCTGTCTCTTTTTAGGAACTAAAAAACGGAGGAGGGTGTCCCTAGTCCCCTCACCCTGCCCCTTTTAGTCACCTTTTACGACACGCAGAGAATACAGTGGCAGAATTCTTCCTAACACAACCTGGCTGCAGAGTAGTAGTACCACCCCACAGTGAGGCCAGTATATATATATATATATATATATATTTTTTTTTATGTGAGGAAGAAGGAACCAAAGGCCATGAACCTGCAAGAAGAGTTCCCTCCAAGAGAAAAACAAAATACAAGAGAGAGCCAAATTCAAGATCCATTCACTTCGAGATGCCTGGACACACTGCGTTTGAAAGACTGGAGATCATAGGTAGCAGGAAATACAGACAGAGGGAGACAGTTCCAGAGTTGACCTGTTGCATAAATGAAGGACTGGGGGTAACGGTTAACTCTTGCATTAGAGAGTTGGACAGAAAACAGATGAGAGTTTGCTGCTAGACGGGTGCTACGCGCCCGTCATAGAGGTGGAGGAATGCATGCAGACAGTTTAGAGGAGCAGTGACCATTAAAGTAGCGATAGAAAAGAGTTAAAGATGCAACAGTGCGGCGAAGCGACAGAGGTTGAAGGGAGTCAGTAAGAGGAGGGGAGTTAATGAGACGAAAAGCCTTTGACTCCACCCTATTGAGAAGAACTGTGTGTGGGGAGCCTCCCCACACATGAGAGTTGTACTCCACAGAGGGGCGGATAAAACCCCTGTATAGAGTCAACAATTGTGCAGGGGTAAAGAAAGAACGGAGTTGGCTTAGCACACCCAATCTCTTAGAAGCAGATTTTACAAGAAGTGTAATATGATCTTTCCAAGGTAAGTCCCGAGTAAATGAAACCCCAAGCATGTTCAAGGATGATGCAGGATTAAGCTGAATATTATTAAACATTAGTGGGTTGATAGGTGTAAGAACTGAGTCTTTGATGCATTAAAAACAACAGGATTATTGTTACCCCAGTCAGAGATACGAGCCAAGTCAGACATTAGGTGTGCCATAGCCTCATCCCTTGTTTGTTGAAGTAGCTGCTGAGATGGGCGTTGCGGGAACCGAATGGAAAGGTGAAGGGTGGAGTCATCAGTGTATGAGTGGATAGGGTTAGATGTACAGCTTAGAAGGTCATTGATGAATAGAAGAGAGTTGGTGATAGGACAGAGCCCTGAGGAACACCACTGTTGATAGATCTAGGAGAAGAACGATGGCCGTCTACAACAGCGGCTATAGAACGACCAGAAAGGAAGCTAGCGATGAAGGCACAGATAGAGGGATAGAAACCGTAAGAGGGCAGTTTGGAAATTAAAGATTTATGCCAGACTCGATTGAAAGCCTTTGAGATGTCTAGCGCAATGGCAAAGCTTTTGCCAAAGTCCCGAAAGGAGGATGACCAGGAGTCTGAAAGGTAGGTGAGAAGATCACCAGTGGAGCGTCCCTGACGGAACCCGTACTTACAATCAGAAAGAAGGTTGTAATAGGAAAGATGCCTTAAAATTTTTCTATTGAGAATTGACTCGAAAACTTTTCAAATACAGGACGTTAAAGCAATTGGACGATAGTTGGAGGGTTGGGAGTGGTCACCCTTCTTTGGGACTGGCTGAATGAGAGCAAACTTTCAGCAAGAAGGAAAGGTACAAGTTGACAGACAAAGGCGAAAGAGTTTGCCTAGGCAGGGTGTAAGCACAGAAGCACAGTTCTTGAGAACAACAGGAGGGACTCCATCAGGCCCATATGCTTTGTTAGTACTGAGGCCAGTGATGGCAGAAAATACATCAGCTGAAGAAATTTTAATGTCAGCCATGAGGAAGTCAGAGGCGGGAAGTGATGGAGGACAGCACCGGAATCGTCTAAGGTAGAATTGGAGGAGAAAGTCTGTGCGAAGAGATCTGGTTTATCAGTAGAAGAAATAGCTACAGAACCATCAGAGTAGAAAAGAGGAGGGAAGGATGATGAGGTAAAGTTGTTAGAAAGGTTTTTGGCAAGGTGCCAGAAGGAGCGGGAAGAATTCGAGTTGGAGAGTTGAGAGGATTTAGTACGGATGAAGACGTTGTGGTGTTGAGGTGGATGTGATAGGGTGCGTTATGAGGAACACACTGAGGTGGTTTGGCCATGTGGAGAGGATGGAGGGTGAAAGACTGGCGAAGAGAGTGTATGTGAGTGAGGTGGAGGGGGGAAGAGGGAGGGGGAGGCCGAGGATGAGATCGAGGGATGGGGTGGAGAGGTATATGAGAGAGGGGGGTGTGAGTTGGAAGCAGGGTAGTGAAATGGCGGGGGACAGGGCGACTTGGAGGCGATTTGTTTGTTGCCACCCCAAACGGGATTAAGGCGTCTGGCAATAGATAGATAGATAGATAGAAATTATTTTTAGCAGAGCGAAGAACAGACTTAGCACGATTCCGGGCAGAAACGTAAAGATGATGTGATTCAGGGGTGGGTTGGCTCCGGTACCTTTTGTAGGCCCTATCCTTGTTGTGGACAGCATTAGAACAAGCGTGATTAAACCAAGGCTTTCTTGCGTTAGTCAAAGGATATGAGAAAGGAATGTATGCTTCCATGCCTGAGAGAATAACCTCCGTAATGCGCAAGGCACACTCAGATGGCTCCCGGCCATGGAAGCAATAATCATTCCAGGGAAAATCAAAGAAGTACTGCCTGAGGGCCTCCCAATCCTCGGCTCCAAAATGCCACAGGTGACGTTTCCCTGGAGGGTCCACAGGCCGTACCAGAGTGACAGGACAGGATAAGGTGATAAGGTTGTGATCGGAGGAGCCCAACAGAGAGAAAAGATTAACAGTGTAAGCAGAAGGATTAGTTGTAAGGAAGAGGTCAAGTATGTTGGAGCTCTCTCCAAGGCGGTCTGGGATACAGATAGGGTGCTGTACAAGCTGCTCTAGGTCATTAAGGATAGAAAAGATGTAGGCTTGTTCACCAGGTGGATCAGTGAAAGGAGAGGAGAGCCAAAGGTGGTGGTGAACATTGAAATCTCCTAGAACGGAGATTTCAGAGAAAGGAGAAATGGATAGAATGTGTTCCATCGTAGAAGTAAGATAGTCGAAGAACTTTTGATAGTCAGTAGAATTAGGGGATAAGTAAACAGCACAGATATACTTAGTCAGAGAATGACAGGAAAGCCGAAGCTAGAGTGTAGAGAATTCAGAAGAATCGAGTTCAGGAACACGAGAGCAAGATAGTCGTTGAGTATATATACACAACAGCCACCTTTGGCTTTGAAATGAGTATAGAGAAAGTAGGAGGATACAGAAAAGGGTTTGCTGTCAGTTGCCTCAGACAGCTGAGTCTCAGTTAGAAAGAGAAGGTGAGGTTTAGAGGAGGAGAGGTGGTGCTCAACAGATCGAAAGTTAGAGGAAAGGCCGCGAATGTTGCAGAAATGAAGAAGAAGAGAGTCAGACAGTGGTTCCATGCACCTCGTGTCGTCACCGGGAGAGGGGCGGACGGTGGGGGCATTTGTGGTCCCCCCCTGGGGACTCCAAGGCTGGGTGATGAGACGCCATTGTTTGTTTTTTGATTTTTGGAAAAGGAAGTGTAGTGTGTACTGTGCATGTAGTTTGATGTAGATAGTTAGAGAAATTTGTATTGGAGAGCATGCTGGCCTACTCTCTGTGTAACTGAGACACTGAAAAAGTTCAGCAAAGGGGGATGGTCAGGAACTAGTCCTGAGGGCTGATGAAACGGGAGCTCCAGCACTCCCTGTCATCAGCTTTCCATCCACCTCGACTGGTGCTACAGTCTAATCCTCTAATATACGATAGCAGTGGCCGTGTGTCTGTGTGTATTTTGGGCAGCCGAAACTACACATTCAAATCACACCAAAATTGGCAAAAAAATTGCAAAAAATTCGCTGATGTGAAAAAACTTGGTCCCCTCACGATGGAAAAACTTTTACTATTTTTATTGAGCGATCAAAGTTTGACCAAAAATGCCGCTCCCGGCACCCGGTCGGTTGCCATGGCCGTGTGGTCAATATCTCAGACTTGCATGCGGACAACTTGGACTCCATTCCCGAAGCTGCAAATAACACTATCAATTGGTTAGCTGCAAAAAATCCAAGTGACAACTTTAGACAAGAACAGCACAAACAGACCATCATGGGCCCTTTGATGTCGCCTTGACAGCTGATAGTGACCACGTTAGACTAAAACAGCACATCAATGTGACTTGGATTACCTTAAATGATCACAAAGCACTGAAACGATTGAGAAGCACGAGGAAACGTGTGCAAAAGCACGAGAAAGTGAGCGCGCAGTGCGAGAGCCCTCCACAGGAGCAAATGCAAGAGGGCCCGAAGGGCCCACGAGCACTTGTTTATATCTCTATATCTATATCAATATATATATATATATATATATATATATATATATATATATATATACTAGTGTAGCCGGGCAAAATATTTTCTTAGAGGCATGCCAGATTGAAAGCTATGGCATATTCTCCTCTATTTTCTTATGTACTGTTTCTATTTTCTGTACAGTTTTTTGGTCTTGAATTTCGTCAGGAGTTCTCCAAAGGTCAGCGACGTTTTGGAACTATCTTGTTCCATTTTTAGGCTGGATCTGATGATTTTGTCATGTTTCTTTGTTTGTTTGTTAAATATTTCCCCCACAAGTGGGGCACAGGCAAAGAGCCCGTCAGAGACAAGCATTGTAATTTAAGCACAGAAGCCAAAAAATAATAATAATAATAATAAAGATGGGACGAATATGAGATCAATGGCTGAGTGCCAGTTATCGAGGCGGAGGGTAATAACTGACAGTTTGTATGAGGACTGGGAAGGATGCATCGCCCACAACCTTGGCAGCATCTGCAATGTCGTCACAGGATCGAGCAAAGCTCCCGTCTGGCTGATCGCAGAGCAGAGCGGTAACCGGGCAATCGAGAATGTAGTGGCAGAGTGGCACACCATGTCAGGCAATGGGGACTTGGATCAGACTACACCCCAACAATCTGCCCATAGCACAGGAACCCCAAGCACAATCGCCGGATCCTCACAAGTAAATAATTAGGCATGCCTGGGGGAATTGAAAGCGGAGTGTATGCCGAAGCTGCAGCATGCCATGCAGCTGAGTGAGAGCCCTCAGTGACACATTGTTGATGATCATCCCTGGTACGTCTGCCAATAGTTTTGGCCACCCCCAAGAGAACAATTAATACATTAGTATGAAGATGGAAAGTCACATCTGGAAGCATGGTAGCCGCTCGTGCAGCTGCATCGGCAAGCTCATTGCCCACAATGCCAACGTGCCCGGGAACCCAATGAAATGTCACCGAGCTTCCTCGCTGCTGTATTAGAGAGGGAACAGCATAAATTTCAGTCAGTAAGGCCGTATTCTCCGTGATGGAAAATGAATGCAGTCGCTGAAGGGAGGAGAGGGAGTCAGTATGTACTGCCACATGCAGAAGCCCATTCTGATGGGCATACAGCAGGGAACAGAGCAACACTACCAGCTCTGCCTGAAAAGCAGAGATTCCTGAGGAGATAGGCCAGAATTTCGTAATGTTCCCGCAGACGAACACCGCTCCTGCAGAACCATCTGTGTCAACTGACCCGTCAGTGTAATATGCCATCGAAGCAGGAGAGTGCAATGCAGCAATCCTATTGAGTCCCTCTTTCCGGAGGACACATGGAAAGGAGTGGTGAGGTGGCATCTCTGCGGGAAACAAAATGATAAAAGCAGGAGACGTCGAGGGAGACAGAGTAGAAAATCCTGGGCACAGCTGGTCAGGTTCTTGACAAACCTCTGGGGCAACACCTAAGTTGTGTATAGTCACAGCAGTGGCCCGAGCCCAATCATGGCAGGGCAGTGGGTCGGGGGGCCTACCTGCTAGCTGCCGTAAGAGGACAGAGACTGGTAAAAGGGGCCAGCATTGCACCAGTTGTAAAGTTACTGCCATAGCTCGCAATGCCACCCGGTGGGGAAGGGATGAAAATCCGTTTTCCACATGCAAGTTGACTAGGTGTGTCCAGTGGGGAGCACCCAACATAACCCGCAATGCTTCATTTTGTAGCACTTCCAGAGAATAAGCTACTGGGGGGCAAGAGTGGTAAGGCAGATGGCACTGTAATCAACCAGAGAGCAGATTGCATGTGAGTAAAAAGTGCGTAAGACTGCATAGGAAGCCCCTAAGCTGCGTTTAGATAGATAACACAGTGCAGAAATGTGTGTGGCAGCTCGCTCCTGCAAATACCTGAAGTGTGCTGCGAAGGAGAGCCTGCTGTTGAAAAAGACCCCCAGGTACTGGTGGAGTGTGACAATCTCAAGTTCATGGCCACCAAGCCTCAGAGGGAATTCTGGAGGGCAGAGACCGAAAGGGAGGCACTTGGTTCTCTCGAGGTTAACCTTCAAACCAAGTTCGCTGTACATAGCGTGCAGCATGGGAAGAGCAGTAGAAGCTTGAGTGAAGCAGTCCCTCTTCGAGAAGACAAGTGCCATGTCGGCGGCATAACACAGTAGTGTTGTACCCAGACCATAGTCCACATCTAATAACCCTTCCACCACTATGTTAAAAAGTAGTGGGCTTAGCACACTCCCCTGGGGGGGTGTCATTACTGTGTTGATAAAAGGGGGAAATATGCCCCTGAAACCTGACCCCTGCCTTATGATTAACAAAAAAATTGCCCACCCACAACAACAGCCAGCGTCCAATTCCCCGGGCAGCAAGGGCTGCCTGAATGGCAGTTGGGTTAGCCAGTTCAAATGCTTTCTTCAGGTCGAGGAAAACAGCCCACCCCATCCACCCCTAAGCATCCCAACTAAGGATGCAAGGCAGTGGGTTGCACTCCTGCCCTGATGGTAGGCAAAGATCCTTGGGTGCAGTGGTCCCAGGTGCCATGCAAGGCGAGTTCGCACAACCCTGTCTGCCATCTTAGTAACACAGCTAAGAAGGGAGATAGGGCGCATGGCGGTGGGATTGCGGGGCTTGGGAATTGGGTGGATGACAGCTGTCTTCCATGACCCAGGCAATTGACCCTCAGACCACGAGAGATTAAGGAGATCAAGTAGCCTCTCGCTACCACAATCTCCTGCATGAGTGAGAGGAGAGTAGGTTAGCCCATCGAGCCCAGGCACATTGTCCCCCCTGCGGCTTAGCGCTTTGTAAAGTTCCCCACTGGTGATCGGACAATCAGCAGGGTCAGGCCTAGCACAGGCAGCCTGGATCGCCGTGAAGCGAGAAGGAGACAGCTGTTCCTGAAGGGCCCGTATGGGCTGTGGGAGATTGTGGGATGCGGAGCGATCTGCAAAGTGCCGTGCAAGGCAACCAGCTTCAGCAACAGAATCAGGATGAGATGGCAGGTGAGGGGAACGATCAGAAATGGACCGGATTTTCCTCCACAGCTCATGGAGAGTGGAGTGAGAATCCAAGATTTTGCACCACCGTATCCACGCCTCCTCCTGTATGCGGTGCTTCTCCGACGTAACATGGCGCGTAACTGCAACCAGGTACTGACGATGCGGGGATGTTCAGCATCGTCGGTACTGCTTGCGAGCTGCGTTGAGCTGGTGGTTCAACTCCCTGACCCTGTTGCAATAAATCCAGCCATCTCGATAGCACTTCGGTGATCGACTCTAGAATGGAATAGTGACGGAGGCAGCCTGAGAGAAGGCCTGGGCTACCTGATCTGCTCTACCCTTGAGGTCCAGGACAAGAGGAGATGCCTCAAAAGCTGTGGCTAAAGCGCGGCCAAATGCCATCCAGTCAGTCCTAATGAGGTCCTACCGTGGTGGAGGGGGTGGTGGAGGCGGTAGTGAAGCCACTGGCAGAGTGACCTCCAGGGCAAAATGGTCACTTGCAAGGTGAGGGTGCAGCAACCATGTTGCAAGGCCCGTGAGGGGGGAGGACACAAACGCCAATTTAAGACGCCCCCCATCAATGTGTGTGGCCTCGGCAGTGTCATTCAGTAGGGAAACACCATCCATCTCCTCCAGTACTAAAGAGATGTGCTGTCCTGCATCACTGGACCGAAGAGGCGAAGAAAGAAGGGCATGGTGGGTGTTGAAGTCGCCCCCGATATACACGGCTCCCCTTGCAGCCTGGGAGAACAGATCCCCCAACTCCAGGGCGCCTCTGTGGCTCTGGTATACATTGTACACTGTGAGAGGCGACATTGCAAGGTGGAGAACCACGCCCTGTACCTCCACATCAGGCCTACACAAAGGAGGAGGGTCACATTCTGTGCACCTGATGTGATCCTGAACCAGGACAGCACATCCCCGTGTGACACCACGAACATACGGGAGGAAGTGGGTGGTGTAACCAGGAAGGCAGAAAGCTGCCTGCACTGACAATAACGTCTTCTGGAGTAGGAAGTCATGAGGGCGAACCCTCAGAGCTGCCTCCTGTAAGAGCGGGAGCTTGCCTCTGGCCCCTACACAGTTCCACTGGAGGATGCGGAGGTTGGTGGTGACATCTTGCACGCAGGTGGGACCTGCCTCGAGGCTACCTGCAGTGGCAGTTGGGTCACTTGTTCCACTGTGACCTCTGCCGTCGGCAATGGGGGTGTCGCAGGTTGTGATGGAGGGTGGAGCGCCCGATCGGCTGGGTGTGGCACAGAGGAAGCTCGATCCACGGCTCCTTGAGTCTGGAAAGGCTGTTTGCAAGACTGGGGGGAGGCTGGGGAGTGGAGCTCCCACTTCTTCTCGAACGTGGTGTCGAGGATTTGGTCCACAACCACGACAGTTATGGCTGCATCCATCAACACTCCCATTGCCTGTGCAGTCATGGTGACTACCGCCAGGGTAATTTGCTTTCACAGCATCCGCAGCTCTTCCATCGAGAACAGTGGGGATGTCGGGGTAAGTGCAGGTGGGGGAGAAGGGTTGGGGCTCTGGGCTCGGTCTTGACGAGTGGGCTTTGCTGGGTGGTGCACTTCAGCGGTGGCCTCTCCCTGTACAAGAGCAATGGGCAGTGGCAGAAAGGTGGCCTTGTCGAGTTGAAGTGAACTCGGTGCCGTGGGGCGGAGTTGTTGATCCCAGACGAAAGTGCCCAGAGAAGCAGGGGTAGTACTTACTTGCTGCCGTTCCCTCACCCACGCAACTTGCCACTCCTGTCCCTGTTCCACCCTCTTCACCCATGCAGGACAGTGGGCGTGGTGAGACCCTGCACAGCTGGGGCACCGGGAGGTCACCAGCTCCTTTGGCTTGAACTTGGTAAGGCATACCACTGTGTCATGGCCACCACTGCATATGCCGCAAACCACTGGACAATGGCAACTGGCCCGGTGGTGGCCTTACCACTGGCAAAAATAGCACTGTAGCGCTTCAGGCGTGAAGGGACGGAGCCAGTAGGTCCCCCAATTCCCCAGGTCGAGCTTCTCCACCAGAGGACCCCACAGGGTAACGTAGACTTGCTGGGTTTCTTCTCTCGTGTGCATGTTTTGACAGCGCATTGCCTCCTCAACGAGATCATGTTGGAGGAGGATCTCAACTGGCATACAGCAGGGATGCCCCATCACCTTTGCCTTGGTCAGCTGTTTCCCCGGAGGCAGCTCCATGAGCTTCACTATCGGTGACTCCTCCTCTGCAATCGCCTTCAAGCGCCGATAAGCATCCTCCTCCAACGGGATCAGCACACAACTGTCGTCGCGCCCGTATTGGTTCATCACAGCAAGACCTGGGAGATGATGTTCCAGGGTGATGACCGCATCGTAGCTCGCGCTGAAACCCGGCTGAGGAGGGACACGGAAGGCAGGGAAAGCAGAGAGGAGCACGGGAGGAGGTGTGACAGAAATGGAAGGGCGAGGAACTGGTGGTCTCTGAGGAGCTGCTGGGCAGGGAACCGGTGATGAGGCGTTTCCCAGTGATGCTTACCGTGTTTTTCGCGTCACTGAGACCCAGCCATCAGCAGCAGCAGTAGCAGCGGGAGGTGCAGGGACAGTAGCCTGAGCAGGCAGAGTGGCAGGCGTGGGCGCCCTGGTGGCTTGAGTGCCTGAGTCGTCAGCGCGGGTGGCAGTGGGAGGTGGCACAGCGATGGTGGGTGAGGAGCACTGAGACGCCCTAGAGCGGTAGGCAGTGCCATGCACAGCATTGGCATAAGCATGTGTGCCAGGGGTGGATGGAGGAGAGGACATGGATGGAGGTGCTTCTTCCATCACCTCGTGAACTCAGGCCACCTTGACTGATCTGGCTGAAGAGGAAGCAGTAGAGGTGGCATAACGGGCGAGGGGAGCAATCCCCTTAGACCCAGAGGATGTGGGAGCGGTAGGGGATTCCCCTAACGATGAGTGCAAGCTCCCCGAGGAGTGTCACGGCTCACGTTTCGCCTTGACCTTGGATTTGACAGTGGAGGGCTTAGCAGAAGGGAGAGGGGGGCGAGTAGGCCCTGGGGGCATAGGGATGCTGGGTCCCTTCATGACAGACAGACACTCACACACGGACACATATACCACACACACACACAAACACAGAGACACTAACTGCAAAAAAAAAAAAAAAAAAAAATACAGCAAAAAAGAAAAAGGCCCTACAGTAGCGGGGACCTATCCTCCCCGCCCTCTAAAGGGCGACGTAGGAGACCCGCTACTGCCCCGTGAGGGACTTGTCCTAACCCTAACAGAAAAGCCGCCCCCAATGCTTCCTATAACCAGTCCCTAATGGCCCCCCCCTCATGGAGGTGCCCAAACGGAACCCCTTCTGGGTTCGGTGTTGTATCACATTGGGGGACACTAACAGCTAGCCGTGAAAAACACACACACACACACACACACACACACACACACACACACATGCTTGCCAACTGGTGGATGGGAGTTCGCGCCTCGCTCAGGTTGCGAAAAGTTTCACTGACGAAGTGGGTGGTTACTGTCCCCCTTGAGCAAGGGGATGGGTGTGTGCGTGTGTGAAGGTCACAGCCTTGCCCTTAGATCGGACTATATGAGCTCTCAGCTCCCTTCCGGGAGGGTAAAACCTGATGATCACGACCATCAAGTGATCCTGACTGACCCGGTGAATTACACACACACACACACACACACACACACACACACACACACACACACACACACGCAAACACACTACAGTCACACACTCTCATGCAGGCAGTGCCTGTCTGCACAGGAACAGAGTCCAGGCAAAAGTACAGGAACGGAGAGAAAAGCACTCTCTCTGCCTGAGACTAAGTCTCAAAAGAGGCAAAAACGAGAAAAACTGGCAAAAATTGCTCCTCAGTAACTGAGACTAAGTCCAGTGTGGGAGAAAGACTAGCCAGAGCTCTGCTTCAATCAGTGTCTAGGCAGGGAGTTTGGTTTTGTCGTGGGTGGCTGCTTATATACGATTCAGGTGAATCAGGTGGAGACTGATGGGCAGAACTGATCAGCTAAGCCGATCGTCAATTGGCTGCTTCATTGGCTAAGCCAGTGTGGCGTTTTGATGATGGTAGGATTTGGAAATCATCAACTTTTGTGTTTATTGTAAGATGTTTTGTGATAATGTAGACTGCCTCTAGAAACATGGGGACCATCGACTCGAGACTCCTAACTACCAGCCGCCCCTCCCTATACTGCCGTTATGTCCACGACATTGTTCGTATCAAGGACCTCCAGGAGCTGCATGACCTCAGACAGCGCTTCATCGCTGCCTGTGGACTTAACTTCACCTATGAAGAAGCCAACGACGAATGCCTCCCCTTCCTGGACATACTCGTCACTGCAAACAACGTAGGATTCAAGACTAAATATTCACCAAACCCACGAACAAAGGATTCATCCTGAATGGTGATAGTGAGTGCCCAAGAAGTTACCTGCACTCCACCATTAGCAGCTACATCAGAAGAGCCCTCTCCCACTGCTCCACTTGGAAAGATGCCCACTAGGAAATAGAATGCGTGACTCAAGTCCTTGTTAACAACGGCTACACTAACAAAGAAGTACCCAACGTAATTAAGAGACACAAGACATCACTACACCCACAGCTGGCGAACAAATCAAGATATACTTCAGAAATTACATGTCTACAGATTACAAAACGTATGAGATG
Organism: Coenobita brevimanus; assembly: GCF_032717465.1. Classification (NCBI taxonomy): domain Eukaryota; kingdom Metazoa; phylum Arthropoda; class Malacostraca; order Decapoda; family Coenobitidae; genus Coenobita; species Coenobita brevimanus. The sequence continues at coordinate 19,523,232 of NC_136998.1, read as the reverse complement.
ATCACCAAGCATATTGTACGCAGAAATGTATGCCCTATTGACCCGAAACAACACTATCTCGCATTATCTACAACAACACAAAGAAAAAAGCCCACCTTCTGCATTGTAAAAGACCTCCCGTAACCAAGACGCCCCTTCAGGAGGACCATCTACCAGCATAAACGCAGTAGTAAGAATTGTGGACCTCACTCATTCATTGGAATGACACGGACCAGACTATTGAGGTGCTTCACCTGTCACCAACAAAATGGGGCCATCAAGAACCACCACGCAACCGTACACAAGTCCCATCTGACCCGACAAGACCTGGTTGAGAACACCAAAATAATCAACAGAGAACATGACTCTTGCCATCTCTTGTTTCTAGAGGCAATCTATATTATTACAACTTACAATAAACACACAAGTCGATGATTTCCAAATCATACCGTCATCAAAACGCCACATTGGCTTAGCCAACGAAGCAGCCAATGGCCAATCAGCTTAGCCGATCATTTCTGCCCACCAGTCTCCACCTGATTCACCTGAATCGTATATAAGCAGCCACCCATGATAAACCCAGCATTATATATTTATCTATCTATCATCTATCTATATCTATCTATCTATCTATCTATCTATCTATCTATATATATATATATATATATATATATATATATATATATATATATATATATATGTGTGTGTGTGTGTGTGTGTGTGTGTGTGACTCTCAATTCTTGTAGTAGGAGTTAAAGATGAATACAGGGAGTTGATCTTGATTTATTATCTTCAGAGAACATCATAAGTTGAGCAGTGTATGTATTACAGAGACTGAATATACTAAGTATGTCTAGTTGGACCCTTCTTCTTGTTCACTCTCTCCACTACCTGTCGGTTCTATAGCTAGTCTCCTTCTGAGCTCTGCTTCCTAAATTCTGGTGTAGCAGGGGTCGTGTCACTTGTGTTACACTGTGGTTGGAATGTTCTAGAAACCTGTGTGTGAGTATGTGTGTATGTGTGTGTATGGTCACTAGGCGCTGTCATGTGCCTATAAAGCATTCCTTGAGTTAGAGTGTGTAAGCATGTTTAGCATTGTTCGATTCTCGCAGACACAATACCTCTGACTTGCTGCTTCTATCTGTCTGTCTATCTATCTATCTATCATGTTTTCTATAAGTAATTGTATTTATAATATGGAGTCCTAACATTGCTTGTTCACGCCACTGGAGGTCCTCCGACAGTAATTAATATTGACATATGCTAATCTACTAGTACATAATATTGATTATAATACTGTATACATATAATATTCATGGTAAATTGCGATGATCTAGTAATATTACATTTTAAACAAGTTGTGTACATATTTGAATAAAAGCACTAAATGTAAACTATTTAACTGTAATACAGTATGTACTTGGGTTATTGTAGTGAAATGCATACATGCAAGAAAAAAAAATAGTTTAAAATTAAGATTATGGTAAGAGTTATTAATATTTCATTTAAAGATAATGCTACTGGTATGCCATACTTCTATATCATGGGTCATTCTTCATATATATATATATATATATATATATATATATATATATATATATATATATATATATATATATATATATGATTAATACTATATACACATTATGTACACCTCATTCAGGGGGGTTAACTTGGATGTTAACTCTACCCCCACTAAATACTGACTCCAAATTTGCAATTCTTGCATGCATTCTGTGCATTGCGAACAGCACTACTGCAAATACAATGCAGAAGATTATAAAGACAGTAGGTGCTGGGCTATACACATAATATGGGTTGAACATACTCAAACTCAAATCTTCCCAGGGCTTCATTGTTTCATTGATCAGCTGCATAGTTTCAAACTTAGGTGAAGTCAGCTTAATACTTGTGCTCATGTTTAAGGCCATATCAGGCAGTGGGTGGAAATGTTTGTGTGAATGATTGAGGATGGCGTAGTGATTGATGGTGGATAAAGTGGACATGGATGGTGTAAATACCGCACAGTAGTCTGGTGCTATGTATAATCCTGAGGCTGAAGTATGAGATGGTGGTATATCTGGACAGACTATGTAAACTGATGTGTTAGGAGTGAAATAAAAAAACTGTGAGTGTCCGATGCGTTGATGGTGTACAAGCTTATCTGGAGCAAAAGTGAAGTTGCAGTGATTATGAATATTATTATTTCTGATGATACCCATTTCACAAGGGACTGTATCAGTAGGCTGAAACGTGAAAATGTACGCAGGACAAAGATGAACAGCATGTAAGGATGTGCGGCACTTTCGTTCAATCGTTGATTCACTTGCGAAAGTGACAGTGTTCCGTCTCTTGGAGACCATGATGAGTTTGGTGTCTGTGTTGATGTTGATGATGACCAAAGTGTTGTTATTTTTAGATGGGAAGAGGTGTATTTGGTATACTGTGAACAGGTCTTCAGTTATGAATGGTACATGAACTACTACTGATGTTGGTGTTAGTGTTGCTTCTAAATATGGATAATATTGCATGAATTCCCTACTTCGGAACAAAGGCTTCGATTTATGTTTATGTATGCCTTGACTAATGATCTGACGTAGCTCATGAACTGGGAGTAAGTCAATTGTGATCTTGCCATCACCAGCATTCGAAATTCCTTGCATAAGTGCCCAGCAACGAACTCTAGTGTTGTCTAATTGTAGTAGAATTGTGTCAATATGTTCTGTGATGATGGAGAAGTGTTGGAAAAGTGTTATGTTACCTTCCATTTCATTTATTTTATCTACACTTTCGAGAGCTATGTTTTCTGCCTTTTTCAGATTTTTCACAATTGTCTTCATTGCTGAGTTATGTCCTGTGATGAATTTATCTTGGTATGTTAGTACCTGAGCTATTTTATTAAATTTGTTGTTTATTTCTTTAAGGTCATCCTCTGTAGCCAATCCAAAGATGTTCCCAAGAACTGCGCCACCCAGGTCGAACAAACCGCACTTTTGGCGAGTACGTGTGATGTTCTTGTCGCTCAATACCTCCGTTCCATAAGAGGGGAGATCTTGGATCATGATGAGCATAGTTGACTTAGCCTGTTCTATTTTCCATTTCGCTAACTTCACTATTTCATTCACTTCCTTTGTGTTATGTGCTTGTGAAACATAGCCTCCTATCATGAAGTCCAGGGTTCGCATGGGTTTCGTAAGATTTTCTAGATAAGAGGATAATTCATACAAGTAATCCAGACTTATTTCAGTACTCATGACGTCTTTTACGATTGAAGTCGTGGCCGTTGGAGCTATGAGGCATCCTTGTCGTACTATGTGTTGGGGGTCTAAGTGCGCATATCCTCTTGCTATGTAGAAGAGAATCCATAGCATAAGTCCCTTCATCGCTACCTACCGACAAAAAAAATCTATTAATTTCCTAATATGGTCATGCTGTGGTCGATGATAGTGATGATGTGCGTTACGGTTGATTGTTATTTCATTTATAGAAGGAGTTTAAATCGATATTTAATTCTCGTAAATGATGTACTGTAGATTTTATTGGAACAGTTGCGCCTATGTTTGATTGTTTGGTATATGACCTTAATTTATTTTTGTAATTATTGTTCTTTTCTTGCTTGGTTTCTTGAGTTACGTTAGCCTGTTCGGTTGTATCCAATGCTGAATAATTATTGGATAGTTCCCTTGAAACTCGTTTTAAATGGTTAATATGAACTTGTTTCTCTTCGCCACTAGACAGTGACTTAATTAAAACTTTGTTTGCTTTTATGTTAATTACTCTGTATGGGCCCTCAAATTTTGGGGATAATTTATTGTCTCTCGTATGAATGATACCATAAACAATGTCTCCTAAGCTGATAGGTGAATCTCTTGCCTTCTTGTTAAATGCCTCCGTCATTTCTTCCTTGGACATCGTTAATTGTTTTTTGACTCTTTTGTGTATGTCCTGGAATTCACGTAAACGGAGTTTAGAGTAATGGATTTATTTATAGATCCATTAATTGAGGCTTCTGCTCTGGGAATCCAATCATCCCAGCTTGCATAATTTTCATTGAGAATGTGTCGTAGCACATCTAATACTTTTTTGTTTTGTCTCTCTACTAACCCATTAGATGCTGGGTGATAGGCTAAAACGTTAACCTTTTTGATGTAATATTGTTTACATATTTCTTGTAAGATATCAGAATTAAATTCTCCTCCATTATCACTGATTAGTACCTTTGGGGTAGTAAAGCGACATATTACATTATCTGTTATTGCCTTTGCTACTGTCTCTGCTGTTTTATCTTTAACTGGAGCTAAAATGACATAACGGGAAAAATGATCCGTTGCTAGGAATAGGTATAGGTTATTACTGTATGATAATGGCATCTTGAGTAAATCAACAGTGACAACGTCCCATGGTTGATGTGGTACAGGGTAATTACTCATCGGTGCAGGTGTGATTGGGTATCCTTTGTGTTTTGCACATGATTCGCATCTGTCTATATGATTGTTTATATTTTTTCGTAATGAAGGCCAGTAATATAACAGATGGGCTTGTTTGAATGTCTTATCCTTTCCAGGATGTCCTGCATGTGGGCTATCGTGTATCGTTCGTAATACTTGGGGTATCATGTCATTAGGTACTACCAACTGGTTAGTATTTCTTTTGTGTTTTGGTTGTTTCGGGTTGATCTTGTATAAAGTATTATTGACTATTGTGAATTGTTCGAGTGGTACATGCAGTTTGGGTAATTGTATGTCATCTCCACTTTCTAACTTGTATATAACTTTAGACCATATTGGGTCAAGTCTTTGCGCTTTTGCCATATCATCGTGGTTTGGGATATTTCGTTTGAGATCTAATGCCGCGACCTGAATTGTGTTCAGGTTCCTAGATAATACGTCGGCTACTATGTTCATTTTACCTTGTATATAATGAATTTGTACATTGTAGATTTCAACTGTACATTTCCATCTTGCTCTTCTCCCAGAGAGGAGTTTTTCTTTAAACATACCTACTAGTGGTTTATGGTCGATGAATAAGTGGATTTCGTAACCATATACCAAATCTCGAAACTTTTGTAATGCAAAAACCACTGCAAGTGCCTCTAAGTCTGTAGTGCAATAATTTTTTTCCGCACCTCTTGTTTGTCTGCTGGCAAATGCAATTAGTTGATTCTTTCCTCTTTTATCTTCCTGCATCGGTACAGCCCCTAATCCTTTAACTGATGCGTCTGTACAGATAAGAAATGGTTTTGTGAAATCCGGATATCCCAAACAAGGTGCATTTGTTAGTTTAATTTTTAGATTGTTAAATGCCTTTTTTTGTTCTTCTTCCCATTGGAATATAGCATCTTTTTTGAGTAGTTGGAATAGAGGAAAGGCTATATGAGAGAATTGTGGTACGAATAACCTATAGTACCCAGCTAGACCTAAAAATTGTCTAACTTCGTCAGTCGTAGTGGGTTCAGGAAAATCTCTCACTGCCTGTATTTTGTCATCAGTGGTCTGAATACCATTAGAACTTAATTTGTGGCCTAAGAAATTTATTTTCTTAAAAATTTGCATTTAGAAAGCTTAATTTTTAAACCAGCATCACTTAGCTTTTGTAAGAGTAAGTCTAATTTCTTGAGATGATCTGTAATATATTTCGTTGCGATTTAATATCGTCAAGATAAACAAATATTCCTTGTCCTAAAATTCCGGACAATACGTAATTCATAAGACGCTGGAATGTGCCTGGGGCTGTCCTCAGTCCCATCGGCATCCTTGTATATTGGTAGTGTCCTCTATTTGTGGAAAAGGCAGTGTATTTACTGACTCCTCTTCAACCGGTATTTGGTAATTGCCATTTAGTAGATCGATTGTTGAATATATATTATTTTCCGGTCCAATATTCTGTAGAACGTCGCTTAGCAATGGCATTGGAAATCGGTCTGGGATTGTGTGATTGTTTAGTTTAAGGTAATCTACTACCGTACGCATTTCTCCATTTCGTTTGGGCACGAAGAATAATGGGGCATTCCACGGGGAGACTGAAGGTTCAATAATACCAAGTTTTAACATTTCATCAACATACTAATTTGCAAGTGTACGTTGGGAGTGTGGGATGCGGTAGGCTGGTACGCAAATTGGTGGTGTTTCTGGGTGCACATTAATCTTGTGATTAATCAGGTTAGTACACCCTAATTGTTTACCGGGTAATGCTACAGTGTCCCTGTGTGTTTCCAGCAGGGTTAACAAATCATTTTTTCATCAAATTCACCTGAGTGAATTAAATTCTCTTTTATGCTTTCTCTATCCGTACATTTGATCTCACTTGTCACTCCAGCTATAACTATTTCCTTCACAGGGGCGGGATATTTTTCAGTATTAACTATGCAAGTCCCCTTTTTCAACTGAACTTCCCCATTCATGTGATTAACTATGAATATCTGAGTGTGCCCTTCGTCGTTCATCTGACATAATGCGTTTTCTACTGACAATCCCTTTACTTTACATAATTCTTCTAAGACAAGAACAATACTATTCCGTAATTTCCTTTTTATGGTAACTTTCATATAGGAATTAGGTGGTATAACTAAATCATTCGTGAGATGGGCGGGAAAAACTGATAAATTATAGTGTTCCTCCTCGTAACATAGGGTTTGGGTGGAGTCACCCCCTCCCTACACTATTGCCATGTTTCCTAACCCTACGATGTATAACGCCTGTGGTTTGTGTAGTAGGAATGATACATAAACATAACTCATACTAATATAACTGTAATGAAAGTGCTGACATGTATCAAGGAAGAATAAAACTATTCTGCATACTATATTATACGATAATAGAGAAACGTGGCATAAAAATTTGGCAGTGTTGCTCTAAAAATATTCTAATTATTATTTACTTCCCCAACACTTCTAACATTGCTAATTAATTTAGCAAGTATAATTGCAAGAAAATTTGAAGGGATAAAAGTGGGAAGAGGCGATCCTTTCATAATTAAAATAAATATATCAAACAGCTCTGGGGTGGCAGCACTCACGCGACACGTGTTTGTGTGTACGCTGTGGGAGGTCACCAACCCCCTACAGGATTTAGGCCTATTGGGGAAACCTCTATAAAAAAAACGCGCCGTGACTTTTACCTCAAGGGTGGTGCGGAAATAAAGTCAAAATTATAATCCATACATAAAAATGGAAGTAAAAAACCATGGATGACACATAACAAAATCTAGCGAGAGAGAGAGAGAGAGAGAGAGAGAGAGAGAGAGAGAGAGAGAGAGAGAGAGAGAGAGAGAGAGAGAGAGAGAGAAATAATAATAATAATAATAAAACTTTATTTCCACTAAACAGTGGGTATTCTTATACATTATACAGTAGTACAGCATACAGTATGAAAGTTCTATACACAATATAATACAAGTTGATACATATGGTGGAGAATAGTGACAGAGAGGTAAATGGTTTAAAAGGTGTGGGGACACTTAGGTTAAAAATAGATCAATTAAGGGATTTAGGAACGAAGGCAGTGGGAAGGATTAAGACAGATGGGATTGTAAGATTAGGGAGTTTGAGCAATAGGGTAGAATGTATGCTCTCAATAAAAGTATAGCAATTATCAACGGCTAATTATTATACAGGTGTTGATGGTGGGGGTCTATATTTATAGGAGGTGTTGGTGGTGGAGGTATAGCGGGTGTTGTTGATGGGGGTGTTGTTGGGGGTAGGGGTATAGGGGGTGTTGGTGGCAGGGGTATAGGGGGTATTAGAAAAACGGAGATCACAAGAGGGAAACAGTGTCAAGGTCATCGCTGATGGAGAGGTCAGCTCGGAAACGTGGCAACAGTGCAGGGAGGGGGTGACTCCACCAAAACCCTACGTTTCGATCTGTCAGACTATAGTACTGTTATCTGGGTCTCTAATTCTGGAAGCTGGGGCTGGTGGTGGGAGTGGATCTATACACTCATCTGTTTGTGTATGTTTGTTTAGGCTTTTAATATTACCAATTCTTTTTGGTTCTTTTTTACTAATCGGTGAGGGCTCTGATGGTATTTCCTCTATGAATTCATTGTCAAAGTCTATTACATTCATTTGTGGGAGTAAAGTTATGTTCTCTGCTTTCATGCATCTTAAGCCCAGTAACATATGAGCTTTAATTGCTAAGTTTTCAACGATATAGAAAAATGCAGAGAATGGTCTTGTAGTCTCTGTGAAACTGATATTTAACCTTATCATACCTTTTACTGTAATTTTTTTTCTATCTACCGTATATAAATCTAAATCAGCTTCTTACAGAAAAGTTACTTTCTTCTTATTTTTAAAAATTCTATTTATTTCTTCTTGTGTTATTAAGTTCACTGGAGAGCCTGTGTCTAAAATTAAGGAAAAGTTTTGATCCTCACATACAGCTGGTATGAAGATACACTCATTTCCCAACATGCCTCCTATGTGAATTTTAGACTTGTTTTTCTTTACGTTTGTTCGTTTTTTGTCATGACTTGGTCTTCCCCCGATTTGAACACAGACACAATTTTTTCTACTGTTTTGCAATCACTGGTCCAGTGCCCTTGGTATCTATGATGCCTACAGTAAGGACCAAATCCTTGTGTCTTTTGTCTGTCCTCTTTTGTTTTGATAAAGCATTCATTCCTTGTGTGTCCTGGTTTTGCACAATAATGACATAGAATGGACCTATCTCTTTACTGTGACCTACGAGGTGATTTCCCATATGTAGTGTTGTTTGTGGCGCGAGATCTGCTTGGGCCGCGCGAAAACTTATGAAACTGCCTGTAGCCTGGTGTTTGTGATCGAACCATCGACACGTTTAGTTGTTTGCTCTGCCTGCTTTCGGGTCGGGATAGATTTTGTTCTCTGTTTGGGGTCGGTGTAGATGTTTTCTCAGCTGATACTGTCTCAGGTACTCTCATTCTACTAGAATGTGCGGGTGTGTCGATCATCCCTGCTTTACTGCACTGCATCTCTACTTCGTTCATTAAGTCTAGTAAGCACATGCCTGGGGTGTACGCAATCGTCTTGGCGATCTTAAGGGTCCTTTCATGTAATTTACACAAGGCGGTGGCGGTGGCTCAATCGGTAGAGAGGTGGCCTGCAGTCCTAACGGACCCAGGTTCGAATCCCGGCTGGGGCAGGGAACAGTTTAAGGATTTGAATTTCATTAAATCAGGCTTTACTGATCTACCAGAAGACCCGCCGACATGTCGTAAAAATACCCCCGCTAATACCAATACACCAGTCCTGTATGAGACAGCCCTAGCATGTATTCAATATGGACGGTGGGTGTTAGCGCCGAAGTGGTGACATGTAGAGGTGTATGGTATGTAGGAGGACTGCTGGGCCTTGATAGCAGGCTGTGAAGCCTATGCCCAGAGTCGGACACATAAAAAAAAAAAAATAAAAAAAAAAATAACCAATGATGTCCACGACGAGGTCTGGGGACGTCTTTCCATCATCTGTTATCCAAATTGAGTTTTCCAAAGTAACTAACAATGTTCTTTTGATTGTGGAGACATCAGCAGTTATTTCACTGAGCACATGGTTTGTAGTGTGCTCCCTTACAAGATCTACAATCTTATGTAATTCTGGAATTACACCTGGCAAGAAGTTCATACCTCCAGAAAATTTCTTCAAGAATTCAGTTTTAAATTCATCATATGTCCTAGCTTTGAGGAGCTTATCTGATCTTAGTAAACCGCTTGCTGGACATCTTTCCTGGCTTATGCAAGATGAAAAAATGGCAATTTTCTCTTGTTCATCTAGGATGTGTCGTTTGATAAAGATTTGTTTGCACTGACTGACCAATGAAATGACGTCAATACGATCTTTTTCTGTGCCAGAGAATTTTGGGGCAGTTTTATCTTCATGGTAAACATAAACATGAGGTGGGGATGTTTGATCCGCGTTTTTTGTTGCGTTATTCATTTTCACTGTTTGCTCTGTTAATTTAACTTGGACTTGTTTATCGTTGTGTGAGGGGATGGTGGAAAATGATTTGCCTGCACGTTGAACTATATCAAGTATATTTTCATAGGTATGCAAGGCAGAAACTAAGTCCTCACTTGCTACGTCAGAGGGGGTTTGCCACTCATCATCTAGAACTGACGTATTTGTTTCTTGATCTTTAGTTTGTGTTGAGTTTTGTACAATGGGTGTGTTGCCTTGGTGCTCTCCTAATTGTGAATCTGTTGTTGGAGCTAATTGTTTTTCATCTGGTATTAACGTGGGTGGTGGCGAAAATATCCCTGTCATTAAGGTATGGTGTTATGAGATACGCCTTTTGTTTATCTCCTAACTAAATAGATGAGTAAATGAGTTGTAATAAATGATAGATAGTGAGTGTATAAGTGTATATATAGAAATAAGTAAAGGAGTTGAATATACCTAATTTTAGCACTGAGAAGAAATGAGTAAGTATAATTTCACCCACTTGATACAGATCGGAGAGGCGTGTCGATGCAACTGTCGATCTCGGAAGAAAAATGCAGGGTTGACTGAAGATCTCTTGATAATTCTAGGGCTGTGTTGATGGACGATATTACTCAGGAAATTCCATGGCCTGGTGCATGTGGTGGTTAACAGCTGTAGTCACAGGCAAACCTCAGCATAGAACGTCGAATTTCCAACTCAATACTGTGGAAATAAATGAGTATGAGTAGGAGCTATGTGAATAATGAGTATGAGTAGGAGCTATGTGAATAATGAGTAATGAGTAGTGGGTGAGAAGTGCCTGGTGTCAGTCACACGTTGATTGGTGTGGCCTTTTGTCAGCAAACTCGTGTGGTGATATCATCTCAGCAGATACACATGATGACGTCGGCTTCCCACACTGGTAGCTGTGGTGAGTAACTGAGTAGCGATGCGTAACCTGGGTGAAGAAAGGTAAGATGCGTTATAAATGTGGCTCTGGTGTTTTGCTGTGTGTCTTGACCTCTGCGTCAGCAATGGATGTAGGTGGGAGAGAGTGTTGGGGTTTTGTGTGCTTGTTCCTTTGGTCTTTCTTTTTCTTTACTTGCTTTGTTTTTTATTCTTCTTGCTGCTGCTTGAAGTTACGTGAAGATTATAGAGTTTTTTGTAGACTTGTAGGCTCATAGCTCGTAAGCTCGTAGGCTGTATTTTGTAGGAATTCACTGTAGAACTGAAGCTAATCTTGTAGAGTCTCGCCTGCTTTTATAGAAATTCACTGTAGATTCGTAGACGAGGTCCTTACGTTCGCTGCCTCCAATGTGAATCTCGATTCTTGTAGTAGGAGTTAAAGATGAATACAGGGAGTTGATCTTGATTTATTATCTTGAGAGAACATCCTATGTTGAGCAGTGTATGTATTACAGAGACTGAATATACTAAGTATGTCTAGTTGGACCCTTCTTCTTGTTCACTCTCTCCACTACCTGTCGGTTCTAAATAGCTAGTCTCCTGAGCTCTGCTTCCTTAATTCTGGTGTAGCAGGGGTCGTGTCACGTGTGTTACACTCTGGTTGGAATGTTCTAGAAACCTGTGTGTGAGTATGTGTGTGTATGGTCACTAGGTCCTGTCGTGTGCCTATAAAGCATTCCTTGAGTTAGAGTGTGTAAACATGTTTAGCACTGCTCGATTCTCGCAGACAAAATACCTCTGACTTGCTGCTTCTATCTGTCTGTCTATCTATCTATCTATCTATCTATCTATCTATCATGTTTTCTATAATTAATTGTATTTATAATATGGAGTCCTAACATATATGCCATCCCATTGCCATAAAACATTATAATCAATTGTGCTGTAACCCTCAGACCGCTGAAGAGTATATTAAAACTAATGCCACTGATACGGTAGATATGTGAAAAATAGGGTGGTTCACGAGCTGCTCTGACTCACTAATATTTTACCAAACATGTTTAAATTTCAGTAACACAAACGTAAATCTTTCCATTAACTTCGGAGCAATCTGGAGCTCTGAAGGTGATCTAGGGCCAGAGGAAGAGCAAGCTGAATAGAAGTTTTGTGCTGTTGCTGGGCACAGGTCACCCACGGAGGAATGAGGCTCCGTTGCAATCGGCCCATCACGTCACATGCAGGATGAAGGTTGGGAGGTGAGTTCCATGCTCTATTAAAAAAAAAAAAAATGTTTGCTACTTTTCGATTATAAGGTCACTTGTTTTACTGTATTGTTGTATGAATAAATCCTTTAGGAGCAAAACCACAAGCCCTACAATCAGTGCAAAGCATGTTATGCAAGCGTAATAGTACCTGAAGTGACAACACAATGTTTTCCTTATGATTTTTGCATTTTCTCACAACATATAACACTTATTGCTATCATTTATTACTACAGGGCCTTTTAAGGTGCTGAAGTAACAGTTATGCAATTACATCATGAGGTAATAATGTTGCACTTGACTTTACCATAAATATTCATCACGCATTACAAGTTAGGCACTTAGAAGGTAATTTTCTGTCTCTACTTACTTATCTTTGGTCTTATAAAACTATAATCAACAAGAGTAACGTCGTAGCAAGAGTTACTGTCACTTTTGCTAGTCTCTAGCACACTACACTGTCACTCATCGTTGTCTCCATACTCGCTGTTACACTTATTATTTATTTTCTAGAATGCTACAATAGGGTATTTATACATATATACATTATTTCCCAAAGCGTTCGGAGGTATGTGTCGTTCAGAAATACCACCAGAGCGTCACTTTCACTTGTGTGTAGCACACTGCACAGTCACTCGTTATTGTCTCTTTAATCACTATTTCACGATATTATAGATCCACACATGCCAAACTAAGGTATTTACATATTCACGCAGTTTTTCGTGCAGTTACAGGCGTTTCCTTTCTTTCTTTCTTTCTTTCTTTTTTTTTTTTTTAACCCGCCACGTCCTGGCCAATTTTTCACCAATGACCCCCCCCCCCAATCCCGGCAGATTTCCGAAAAGTGTTTTTTTTTTTCTTTTTGGCTCAAACCTCCGCTTCTTATGAGAAACATTGGAAAATATTTAAAAATGTGCTCACCTGAGCTTATAAGTGCTCTACAAGTGTCCCTCTGAACACCTAGTACTGCCTTCTCTGGGTGTGCGCTGCTGCTGTCACGTTTTCCATGATAGGGGTAACTATTGCAAACCACTCAGGTTACATAGATATTTGTTCATTTGGTACGAATTTATATGTTGTACAAGAATATATTGGTTTTCACACAGTAATATAAGCAATGTAAGTGTTGTTTCACTCACTGAACACATCGACATACCGCACCTTCCTTGGCAACATTACCTCCTCATCACTTCTGCTCATTTTTTCCTCTGGCACCACATAATCTTTGTCATCCACATCTTCATCGATTGGGGAATCACTCTCGCCTGTGAAGGCATCAAGGGTGGCTTGAATTTCGTTGTTGGAGAGAATGCAGCACGATGTATTTACTGGCCAGGTCACTGCTAACAGGTGAGTTGCCGAGACAATGGTGTATGGGGGTCATGTGGGGTCAGGGAGTGTCACTGCCTGGCGATGGGTAGAGGAAGGTCTTCCGCATATGCCTACCAAAAATCACCCATAAAAATTGAAAAATGTGCCAATGACGGACCTCAGAATCGCAGAATGTACCGGTATGTCGTCGGGTCTCAGCGTGAAAAAAAGTTGACATACCCACACGTCGACCGGCAGGTTGAAAGCAAGGAAGAAGGAATCCAAGCCAGAAACTGCAATATTGTTTCCTTCAAGAGAAAACAAAACCAAGATAACAGAGAGCCAAATTCAAGGTTCATTCATTTCAAGATGCCTGGACACATTGCATTTGAAAGACTGGAGGTCATGGGCAGTAGGAAATACAGTCTTGCACACAGAGGGAAGCAGTTCAAGAGCTGAACTGTTGCATATATGAAGGACTGGGAGTAATGCTTAACTCTTGCATTAGAAAGTTGGACAAAGCAGGGATGAGAGTTTGTTGCTAGATGGGTGCTACATGCCCACTGTAGTGGTGGAGGGTTGGATGCAGACAGTTCAAAGGAGCAGTGACCATTCAAGTAGCAAGAGGAAAGAAATAAAGATGCAACAGCTCAATGAAGAGAAAAAGGTTGAAAGGAGCCAGTATGAGAAAGAGAGTTACTGAGATGAAAAGTCTTTGAGTCCACCTTGATGAGATGAGCACTATGTGGGGAGCCTCCCCACATATGAGATTTGTACTCAACATGGGCGAATAAAACCCGTGAATAAAGTCAACAACTGTGCAGGGGTAAAGAATGCATGGAGCCAGTTTAGCACACCCGTTTTTTTGCAAGCAGATTTTACAAGAGAAATATGATCTTTCCATGATAAATTCCCAGAGACTCTGTAGCGGTACATAGTATAAAGCTCACAATAGCTCAGAGCAGGCCACTGTGCACCACTGCCCATTTCTCTGGATCCTGATGTTCTGCTTCCAGCTCAGCATTCTCTCACAATCCATCTAGCTCAGTGGTTCTCAACTCGTTTCAGGACACGGACCACCAACCCAATTAAAAGAAATATCGTTGACCATTTCATTTTTGAGTAATGATAAATAAAGCATAGACAACAAACATTTTGGTTTGAAAAATATTTCTTAAATATGAATAATACAATAAAATGAATGGACAATTATTTATTTTGAAAAAATTTTTCATACTGCATTTTCAATAAATTTGAAAATATAAACACCAATCTCCAGTTTAATACCAAATATAGTGAATGTCCTGTGGACCACCCAAAAAGTCACCATGGACCACCAGTTGAAAAACACTGATCTAGCTCATGAAGTTACTCTTGCCTACGTGGGAGACAGCAGACTGAAGTGAGCACCACCTTTTGGGCTCCGGGACCACCAACATATTCCACACTTCCCTCTGATATCTTGATCACAACATGTTCACTTCTGAGATCTCCTGACTCACAATGAGCATCTGAGCCTCATATAGTTTGACTTGTGGTCACTGCCGTTGGAGTCTGATTCCATTTCTGGAGCAGCATCTTGCACCGGAACGTTAATGACCAGTTCCCCATCTTTGCTGTTATCCTCAAAGTCACTAACATGAGAACTTGAGGATGGGGCATGACACCGGAGATCCTGAATGTGTTATGGCACACCACCAACCTAAATGGCATGTTCAGATACTATTGCTGTGGTGATGCCATTCCTGTACTGGCTATCACATTGAACGCCAGGCGGCCTCACCTAAACTCCATTCCCAACACAGTAAGTGCTGCCTGGATTAGCCCTGTCCTTCTTGCCAGGATTCACTCCTCGAACTCTGACATGATAATTGTACTCTACGTAAGCTGGGGCAGATGAAGATGTATGGTCATCCTTGGCATCATATTGTACAAGTACACGGCTTCTGTCACAGAACGGCCCTTCCTCACAGCAATAACCTTTGCAGTATGATGACACCTCTCAATAATGCCATTCTGTGATGGCACATCTGCATAACAGAAACAAATGTGCACATTCCACCTCATGGCACGGTGAAAGGTCCCATTGTTGTCTGTCAGCAGCTCCTCTGGCACCTTCTGTTCACAAAAAACAGCTTCTAGTTGCTCGATGACTCTTGCATTACTCTGCAGCCTCAGACGACACCAGAGAGCAAGCTGTGATGGCCCACAGTTGATAAGAATAAGGTATGATTGACATTTGCTGTGGGTGATGTCCATCACGGCACTCTGCCAGATCCCCTCCACTTCCAGGATCCCTCTCAACCACTTCTCAGGTGCCGGGCTGACAGGTTGGCACACTTGACAATTTTCCAAAACCAACCACTATGCCACCTCATCATGATCAGGTTGACTTACGGTACTGTACTTCACAAAGTACACCCAAGGATGTTCGCCAGAGTGGTGTACACTGGTCAACAGCCCCCTAATGCTTGAGTCAATGGTGGCCACTCATACAGGCGCTGCCACTGTTGGGCAAGATGCAGGTACCTTCAACCAATGCAGTGGCATATGTGTCAAGGTGTCCACCATGTTGCACACTGATGACACCAGATTGATGTTGAGCTTCAGGCCCCACTCTTTCACCAGGGACTCATTTGTATTGATCCATCTCCAGATAAGCATCTCACTGGCTGCCTTAGTCCTCAGTCTAGCCTTACCTGTAAGGCCATCAGAAATCCAATGACAGACTGTCGATGAGTCAGTCAACAACTCATCTTTTTTCATCTGCCATGCTATGGTGAGGTTGAGTGATTTGATGACTGCATTGAGTTCTGCCATAGTGATGTGACTGGCATTATTTGTGCATAGCCAGCTAGCATCCTCAGCAATAACTCCACCGGTCTCTACTGCAACACCAATGGCCAGAGAACTAGCATCCACCCACACCTTGGCCTAGTCACCTTCTGCATCTCACCTTCCTCGTACAGGACCATTCCGCTTAACCTTATCTATCATTTCATTCAGACACTCTTGCAGCTCTTCACTGGTGATGGCCTCATCTCAGCCCTGTGTGACGTGATTGACCCTCCTCTTGACAAAGGTCACTGCCACCTGCAACCAACTGTATACTGGGAAATGACCCACCACTTTGCCACAGAAAGAGATCACTGACTGATGGGTCAATTGACTGGGCACATCACTGCTCTAATTGACACAAGCCCAGAGGAGCCTTCCGGGCTCCTCTCAGACTCTCAAGCCCAACACTCGCACTCCATCAGCAACACGCTCTTGAGCCTTACTCGGTAGACCATAGCGCCCAAGATGCTTTTCCACACAACTGGCTGGCCGTGACAACATTTTCATTTACCAGGTTGTCACCAATGTGGGCCAAAGTTCCCAGCTTCACTTCTGGCTCTTGTGACAACACCGAGTTCAGCACCACCTTCATTACAAAGGGCATGACATTTAAACCAAAACCCAGATAGGTGAGATAATATTTGTAACCTTGAATTACCACAGTTTGATATGGTCACAGTGATTCATGGACACGAATCTGCAGATAAGCCTTCTTCAGATCGATCACAGACACATTTTCATCCATCCTGTGCAACTCATGCAGTCTGTCAGTGCACACATCGGAGTCAGCTGTAAACGTGTCTGTGTGGACATTCAGCTCCATTCCATCACGAACTGAACATTCCTTTGTTAGGCTTAACCACTGCCATTAGACGAATCAGTCTTTCAGCTGGTCCATGTTTGCTTTCGTCATGTGGCACCAGCCAGCTGTCCTTAATCCATCTATCCAGCTCCCCTTCTTACAGACCTTGCACCTCTTGAGTCACAGCATATGCTTCTTTATGGTTCTGCAGAATGCCTGGCTCCACACTATTTGGCCACTTCCACATGGCCTTCCTAAAATTAGTGGCAGGATTGTATGTTGTGGTGAAGTCCTGCTCATCAATGCTGACCACTGTCACCCACTGCGCAGGCCATTTCAGCTTCCATCCCAAACCATATGTCCTGTTGTGGAATAACCGTGACCCTTCCTAAGGCCAAGATGCCGTTCATGCTTAATATGAAAGTGAACCCAAGAGGTTTCTTGGCAACCACGAGCACAGTGATGTTGGCTGACAGTCCGTTGTCAAGCTGGAGGTGCACTATATCTGTGCCCTCTCACACTGCTCCTTGCCACTCATAGTTAGAATGCTGATGTCCCTCTCCTTCCACTTCCTGCAACACCGTGCAGTCTTCTCATGTCTACAGGACACTCCGTAAACTTAACATAGCGTCACGTCACGTCATTATACGTTTTTTGATTTACCCAAAGCAAATGAGGTAATTTTTCTCTTTGAAAGTTGGGTTGAAACAGGGATGTGTCATGTCTCCATGGTTGTTCAATCTGTACATGGATGGGGTAATAAAAGAGGTACAAGGTAGGGTAGTGGATGTTGGAGTGGCCCTGGTGAGAGAGGATAGTGTTTGGAAACTCCCTGTACTGTTGTTTGCAGATGATACTGTGTTGTTGAGTGAAGACGAAGGGGAGCTGCAAGGCTTGGTGGATGAGTTTGAGAGAGTGTGTAAGAAACGGAACCTAAAGGTGAATGTAGGGAAGAGTAAAGTGATGGTCTTTGAGAGAGGTGAAGTTAGTGAATGTACAGCGAGGTTAGATGGTGAGGAATTGGAAAATGTGAGTACGTTTAAGTATTTGGGTAGTGTGATGAGTAAGGATGGAGGTTTGGAGGGTGAAGTGCTTGAAAGGGTACAGCAGGGAAGAAAGGTTGCTGGTTCCTTGAAAGCAGTGATAAGAAACAGGGAAGTGAGCATGGAAGTGAAAAAGTTACTACATGACAGTATTGTGATACCAACTCTAACGTACGGAAGTGAAGCTTGGACATTGTTGGAAGGACACAAGTCAAGAGTGAGAGCAGTGGAAATGAGTTATTTAAGAGGAGCCTGTGGAGTCACGTGGAGAGACAGGCTGACGAATGAGGATATAAAGGAGCGTTGTGGTGTGGATGTGGATGTGATAGGAAGCGTTATGAGGAACACACTGAGGTGGTTTGGCCATGTGGAGAGGATGGAGGGTGAAAGACTGACGAAGAGAGTGTATGTGAGTGAGGTGGAGGGGAAGAGGGAGGGGAGGCCGAGGATGAGCTGGAAGGATGGGGTGGAGAGGTATATGAGAGAGGGGGGTGTGAGTTGGGAGCAGGGCAGTGAAATGGCGGGGGACAGGGCGACTTGGAGGCGATTTGTTTGTGGCCACCCCAAACGGGATTGAGGCGTCTGGCAATAGATAGATAGATAGAAATGAGGTAATATACAGTATGCACAGATTAGGATCTGCACAGATAACCCTGAGTTAATGGTCACTACTCTTACTTTCGACCTGTGATGGGCCGTGGATCACTGAGGGTCCCTGTTAGTCAAGTGACCACCATCAGGATTTTTTTAATGTACCAGGGGTCACTGCTTCAGGATGAAACTTGTGTACTTGTCCCACATGGGAGAGTTCCTTGTCTCAGTGGAGTGAACGGAGCTAGGGCCTGATTGACTGCTGCCTACCTAAAAAGCGCCAGGCAAGGCTGACGCACCATCCCTAAACATCCACTCTGTGCATTGCACATCCACACTGTGCACTGTGCAGTCCCCTTTTATCTAAGACATCCGTCTTATGTATTTTTCAATCTCCCCAATGCAAAGAAAGCAATATAAGCACAGATTAGGATCTGCACAGATAACCCTGAGTTAACGGTCACTACTCTTACTTTCGACCTGTGATGGGCTGTGGATCACTGAGGGCCCCTGTCAGTCAAGTGACCACCATCGGGATTTTTTTAAATGTACCAGGGGTCACTGCTTCAGGATGAAACTTGTGTACTTGTCCCACATGGGAGAGTTCCTTGTGTCAGTGGAGCGAACGGAGCTAGGGCCTGATGACTGCTGCCTACCTTAAAAGCTCCAGGCAAGGCTGCCGCACCATCCCTAAACATCCACACTGTGCAGTGTGTAGCTTCCACATTATGTCCACAGACTTCCCATTAACTCAATATACCGGTTTATAATGTCATGCCGCAACTATTATTTTATTTGTTTACTTTCTCTTTCAGGTTACTCAATCGGGTATCTTATAGATAAAGTATTACAGAATGTGACTTTTCCTTTACCAGCATTTCCTATAAAATTTCCATGTCAGTTTTTCCATGCTGCATGGTGGTTTTTCTCACTTTTTCCTGGAGGGTTTGGTGGTGGGGGGAGCCTTCTTGCTTTACTATCCTTATCCTTCAGCATGTAGAGTTAGATCTTGTAGTCATAGTTTTCTCTGTAACAAGCAGCCTCGAAAGGACCATAAGGTCTGTTGCTGTTTGCTTTCCTGTGTAAAAAAAAAAAAAAGAACAGGAGACATGGGTGATGCACCAAGAACAACCTGTGTCCACCAACATGTTGTCCCACGTCCTGTCTACCCACACCTCAATAATTGGCAGTGCCTCACTCACTGACCACTGGGAGAGGAGACTGGCACTGACACCACCACTCCACGCTCGTTTCCCGGACACATGGATGCAGTGTGACCAGGAGTACCACAGCAACAGAATCGTACACCCCACCGTGGGCCATGCCTCTAATTTTGCTGGTCCTTCCTGCTGATGGTGGGGCCCTGTCAATGGGCCAAGCAGTCCTTGGCACACTGGTTCAGTCCACTGCACACATAGCACCATTGACTCTGACTCGAGGCATCCACTTAAGTCTCGAAACCAAAACCCTTTGTGCCAGGACAAGCATCCATTGCATCAGGAAGGCAGTCGTCCTTGATGACCGCCCAAACCTACATCAGGATTTACTCCAGCTCGAGAGCCTCCATGCATGACCCTGCCCTCAGCAGCTGGCAAACACCCTCTGGCAGCCCAGCCATGAATGCACAAGCAAAGACCTTCTCAGTAATCCCGCCAAACAACGAAGATAGCTGCCACAACTCATCCAAAAACACACCTGAGGATTCTTCAGTGCACAGCTTACTGGTGATGAACCGTTCATTGGCCACATAGGGAACCACAGCAAACATAACCTGGAGTGCCTTCTTCATCATCATAGTCTTCTTTCTGTCCACCTCATCTATCTGCAGATAAACAGCAAAAGCACCACCAGTGAGGCAGAGACGGATGACATCAACATCTCGAAACATGCACACAAATTGAGCTTCTCCAGCCACTCTGTCACTCGCCGCTTTCGTCTGCTGTCAAACTCGGGAATCAGTCGCAGATCCAAAGAATTTTCGTAATGCCTACATAGCATGTAGTGATACACAGTAGCAAGCTCACAATAGCTCATGGCAGGCTGCTATGCACCACTGCCCTCTTGCATGGTGCATATTCCCGATATCTATTGCTATTCAGCACTCGGAGAAATTAGAACGAATCGGCACATACAATGAGTGTGAGGGTGTTGGGGGGGGGGCTAGTCAGCTATCTCCGCACAAGTAAAGAAAACTAAACGGGTAACTTGCTCCTTTAAGGGCAGATATAGTCGGTTAGGATAAGTTAGCTTAAGTTGGATATGTGACTAGTCAATAACCTAACCTAACCTAACATACTGTATCTTCCCACAAAAGGAGCAAGTTACCCGTTAAATCAGTTTTCTTTACTTGTGGCAAGATAGCTGACTAGAACCCCACAACCCTCCTACACTCACTTTGTGCACTGATTGGTTCTAATTTCTCCGAGTGCCGAATAGCAATAGGCTTTGGGAATATGCTTCCCCGGTTCCTGACACTACCTCCAGCTCAGCGTTCTCTCCTAGCCCCTCCGGCTCATGACATCACTTTTGCCTACATGGCAGACAGGAGACTGAAGTGAGCACCACTTGCTGGGTTATGGCACCACTAACACGCACCACAGACTGAAACCCCAAGTATATCTAAAGATGATGCAGGATTGGGTTGGAAATTGTTCAAAATAAAGAATACTCCTGTGGAGGATTTTGTACGGTTAAGCGATGTAAGAATGCAGGTTTTGATGCATAAAAAAAAAAAAAATACTCTTATCCCAATCAGAGATATGAGCAAAGTCAGACATAAGGTGTGCCATAGCCTCCTCCCTGATTTGTTGAAGTAACTGCTGAGATGGATGCTGTGAGAAGCGAATGGAAAGATGAAAGGTGGAGTCATCAGTGTATAATTAGACCGGGTTAGATGTACAGCTTTAGACGGTCATTGATGAAGAGAAGGAAGAGAGTTGGCAATAAGACAGAACTCTGAGGAACACCACTACTATTGATAGATCTAGGAGAACAGTGGTCATCTACAACAGCAGCTAGAGAATGACAAGAAAGAAAGGTAGAAATGAAGACACAGGTAAAATTATAGAAAACATAAGAATAGATTTATGCTAGATTCGATAGAAAGCTTTTGAGATGTCAAGTGCAATGTCAAAGCTTTCGCCAAAGACCCTAATGGAAGATGGCCAGGAGTCGGAAAGATAGGTGAGATGATCACGAATGGAGCATCTCTGGCGGAACCTGTACTGATGATCGGAAAGAAAATTGTGACAATTTTTTTTTTTTTTTTTTTTTTTTTTTTTTTAAAGAATGGATATAAAAACTTTTGAAATCCATGATGTTAAAGCAACTGGGTGATAGAGGGATAGGAATGGTCACCCTTCTTTGGGACAAGCTGAATGAGGGCTAACTTCCAGCAAGAAGCAATGGTACAGGTTGACAGAAAAATGCAAAGGAGGTTACCCAACCAGGATATAAGCACAAAAGCAGTTCTTGAAGACAACAGGAGGGATCTTATCAGGCCCATGTGCCTTGTTAGTATTGAAGCCAGTGATGGCAGAAAATACATCAATTGAACAAATATTAATGTAAGCCATGAGGAAGGCGGAGGAGCACCTGAATCATCTAAGGTTGAATTGGAGGGGAAAGTCTTAACAAAAAGCTCTGCTTGTCAGCAGATCAAATAGCAACAAAACCATCAGAGTGGAAAAGAGGAGGGAAGGATGATGAGGTTAAGGTGTTATAAAAGTTTTTGGCAGGGTTCCAGAAGGAGCAGGAGCAATTTGAGTTGGAAAGTTTAGAGGATTTAGTACGAATTAAATCATTTCTAGCAGAACGAAGAACAGACCTAGCACAGTTCCTGGCAGAAACATAAAAGAGATGAGATTCGGGGGTGGATCAGCCCTGGTACCTTCTTGTTGTGGAGAATATTGGAACAAGGATGATAAAACCATTTTTTTTTTTTTTTCAGTTCTCACAGGATCTACCTATTTATTGCCAGATGCCTTAATCCCGTAAGGGGTGGCCACAAACAAATCGCCTCCACGTCGCCCTGTCCCCCGTCATTTTACTGCCCTGCTCCCAGCTCAAACCCCCCTCCCTCATATACCTCTCCACACCATCCCTCCATCTCATCCTTGGCCTCCCCCACCCTCTCCCCCCCTCCATCTCACTCACATATACTCTTCTCATCAGTCTCTCGCTCTCCATCCTCTCCAAATGGCCAAAACCACCTCATTGTGTTTCTCATAACACTTCCTATTACATCCACGTCCACTACATAATGCTCCTTCACATCTTCATTTATCAGTCTGTCTCTCCATGTGACTCCACAGGCTCCTTTCAAGTAACTCATTTCCACTGCTTTCACTCTTGACTTCTGTCTTTCCAACAACGTCCAAGCTTCACTTCCATAAGTTAGAGTTGGTATCACAATATTACCATGTAGTACTTTTTCACTTCCATGCTCACTTCCCTGTTTCTTATCACTGCCTTCAAGGAACCGGGAACTTTCCTTCCTTGTTGTACCCTTTCAAACACTTCATCCTCCAACCTTCCATCCTTACTCATCACACTACCCAAGTACTTAAACACACTCACATTTTCCACTTCCTCCTCATCCAGCCTCATTACTTCACTTCTCAAGAAGACCATAACTTTACTCTTCCCTACATTCATGTCTAGATTCCGTTTCATACACACACTCCCAAACTCATCCACCAAGCCTTGCAGCTCCCCTTCGTCTTCACTCAACAACACAGTATCATCTGCAAACAACAGCACAGGGAGTTTCCAAACACTGCCGTCTATCATTAGGGCCACTGCAACATCCACTGCCCTAAATTGTATCTCTTTTATAACTACATCCATAAACAGACTGAATAACCATGGAGACATGACACATCCCTGTTTCAACCCAACCTTCAAATAGAAAAATTCACTCAGTTCACTATCCACACGCACTGGAGCCTCAGCACTCTCATACATACACTTCACAGCATTCAACAACTTCCAATCTACTCCATATATTCTTAATACTTTCCACAATCCATGTCTATCCACCCTGTCATGCTTTCTCCAAATCCATGAAGGCCGCATAAAACTTCTTTCCTTTCTCTAGAAACTTTTCCACTGAAGATTTAAGAATGAATATCTGATCTACACAACCTCTTCCCTTCCTAAAACCTCCCTGTTCCCCTCGAACTAATTCCTCTGTTATTTCCCTAACTCTGTCAATACGTATCCTATCATATACTTTTCCTATTACACCAAAAAGACAAATGCCCTTATAATTACCACACACTTCTTTTTCTCCTTTTCCTTCCAATCCTCCAGGACTCTACCTTCCTCCCAGGCCAATCTGCACTTCTTCCACATCCATTCTACTACTGTCTCTCCCCCACGTTTCAGCATTTCACCACACACTCCATTTGTTCCTGGAGCTTTCCCCATTTTAACTTTTTCCATTGCTTCCAGAATTTCCATCCTATTGATCTCTTCCTCTCTTCTCACATCCCTGCGTCTCCCAGACGTTTCTCAGCCACTTATACTCGCATTACTTTCATTCTGCTCACTTTTTCTCCCTTCTCCACTAGAAATCAATCATTTATATCTTTCACTCCCAGACTAACTTCTTTGCCACACTGTCTAACTCTCTTTACCACATTCCAGAACATTTTCTTACATTCCCCCCAGTTGACATTCAAATTACTTCCAAATTCCTCATCCACTGTCTTCTTACTTTCTCTTATTAATCTTCTCATCTCTCTCTTCCTCTCTACATATAACTCTCTCTTCCATCTCTCAACTTCTTCCATGTTCCTGTTTCTCATCCACTCACTATATGCTTTCTTCTTTTGTGCAAAAGCCTGTCTCACCTCTCATTCCACCATGCTGTTCCTTGCACCCCTTTCGACTTCTCTTCACCCCACACACCACCTCACATGCTGCAAGGTTTCTTCTGTGAATATCTTGCACACACGTTCCACGTACCCCATCTGCTCGAATCCATATTTACCCAGTCGGTCTTCCACTTCTCTCTTCTATTATGCCCTTTTCTCACCCTCTTGTAACTTTTCCACCCTCCTTGCATATACTACTTCCTCATTCCATTCCCTTTTATTTCTTCATTTCACTTGGACATTGATTCTCACTACTACCGAGTGGTAATCAGAAAGTCCATTCCCCCAAGCTTTATATGCTCTTGCATCCATTACACACCTTCTCATCCTTTCATCCACACACACATAATCAATCATTGCCTTCCTTTCATTCAGTTCACCACCCACCCTTCTCATCACTCGCCACGTATACCTATGGATCATTTTGTGCCTGGAGAGGGTACTGGCTATCACCAACCCCCTCCCAGCACAAATGTCCACTAAAACTGCCATTCTCATCTATCTCATCAGACACACTCCTCTCACCAACTACTCCATCCACTTTCATCATTCATTCATTCATTGCCAGACGCCATGTATCCCAAACGGGGTGGCCAAGGGCTTAGAGTTAATTGTTTTACAGGGAGGGGCACTAATCCTCCACCAACCCCACTTGACACGTAGGGAGAACGTTATGCCAACAGCATCTGGTGTTCCCAGGCGGTCACCCATCCAAGTACTAACCAGACCCAACGTTGCTTAACTTTCACATTCCCTAATTTACCTTTCATATCGCCAGTCAAAAGCACTTTCTTATTCCTTTCAAACTTTTCCATGCATGCTTCCACATTTGTCCAGAACTCTTCTCTCTTTCTGCTTGCACGATCTTGCATTGGCACATACACGCACACAGTCACCCACATTTATAGTCTAACTTTTAATCTTACCCATACAACCCTTGAGCCAAATGATCCATACTCTCTTATATTCTCCTTCCATCTGTTACTCACAGCAATACACACTCCTTCGTTTGCACTCTCATTCTCACCTACTCCTTCACATACACCCCATCCATACTCCCATTCTCTCACACTCCCACCTCCTCATTTAGTTTCAGTTAATCCACATACATCCACTTTCGCACCCTCAAGCACCTGCACAATCTCTCTCTTTCACCTCATCATTTGCACTCCTTACATTCCACGTCGCACTCTGTATCATGTCCTTTGTTCGGTCCTTAGTCGTCACCTTTTTTCACCGCCCAGCGTTGTTAATGTTTTCGTGGTTTACAGGAAATCATTTGGCTTGCCACTCAGTGTAGAGCTACCCTAAAAGCAGAGTATGACTACACTAAGTGAGTGAATGATGGGCGCCCCCACCTACCACCAGAGGATAAGAGACGTAAATTTATGGTTCAATGCCCAGAGATAACATTCGTAATGCGCAAGGCATGCACTAAAATAGCTCTCGGTCATGGAAGCAATAATCGTCCTAGGGAAAATCGAAGCGGTAATGTCTGAGGGCCTCCCATTCAGCAGCTCTAGAGTGCGACAGCTGCCGCTTCTTGAGAGGGTCCACAGGCCTTACTGAAGCAATAGGACAGGTTAATGTGATAGGGATGTGATCAGAGGAACCCAACGAAGAAAAAAGATTAACAGCGTAAGGAGAAGGATTAGTTGTAAGGAAGAGGTCATGTATGTTGAAACTCTCTCGAACATGGCCAGAGACACGGGTAAGGTGCTTTACAAGCTGTTTTCGGTAGGACGTAGGCTTGTTCATCAGGTGGATCAGAGAAAGAAGAATGGAGATTTCAGAGAAAGGAGAAGTTGACAGGATGTGTTCCATCTTAGAAGTAAGAGCGTCCGAGGAGTTTTCATTATAGTCAGTAGTATTACAGGATAAGTAACAGCACAGGCATATTTAGTCAGAGAATGACATGATAGCCTAAGCCAGAGAGTAGAAAATTCAGAAGATTCAAGTTCAATTACACGAGAGCATACTTATACACAACATACATATACACAACAGCCGCTTTGAAGTGAGTATAGAGAACGTAGGAGGATACAGAAAACGGTTTGCTATCAGTTGCCTCAGACAGCTGAGTCTCAGTTAGGAAAAGATGAGGTTTAGTGGAGGAGAGGTGGTGCTCAACAGAGCAAAAGTTAGAAAAAAGGCCGCGAATGTTGCAGAAATGAAGAAGAAGTGAGTCAGACATTGGTTCCAGGCAGCTCGTTGAGTCGTCACCGGGAGAGAGGTGGATAGTGGTAATATTTAGATAATTCAGTTTATATAGTGAAGAATCAAAATTAGCTGAAATGAAGTTCAAAATAGTGTCAACTGCAAAGTCAGATTTGATATAACAGCAGCTGTCACCCTTGTTACAGAAGTCTGTGGGGAGATGGTAACTAGGAAAACAAAATGGGGATATGTCAGTAGAGGGAGAGATTTGGGTTTCTGTGCGGAACAGGGCTAGAGGGGATATAGGCTGGGGGAAGAAAGTGAACGGAATGCAGATTGGTTCACAGACCACGGATAATAGTAAAATATAAGTCCGAACCTGCGCTTCTTCGCTGGCGAGTATAAACAGTGTTTGCAGCAACCGCTGTCGGCACAGTTGTTTGACTGCGATCAGAACCCTGTGCCGCCAGCCCTACCCTGCCGGTGGTGGCAATATGAGATACCACCGTTTTTCCTGATAATAATGCAGCAGCCGTTGCTAAGGGGGGATGGAAATTGGTGATATATCTAATGTGCATGTAGTGTATGAGAGTATGCTGGCCTACTCTGTGTGTGAATGAAAACACTGAAAGTGTTCAGCAAATGGAAAT
This sequence comes from Coenobita brevimanus, assembly GCF_032717465.1. Lineage (NCBI taxonomy): Eukaryota > Metazoa > Arthropoda > Malacostraca > Decapoda > Coenobitidae > Coenobita > Coenobita brevimanus. The sequence continues at coordinate 19,495,919 of NC_136998.1, read as the reverse complement.
GGTCAGGAACAGGTCTTGAGGGCTGGTGAAACAGGAGCTCCCAGAGTTCGACTGGTGCTAGCCTACTCCCTCTATATAATCTGTATATCCGTCTCTCTCTCTCTCTCTCTCTCTCTCTAATTTAATGACAGCGTTTTGAAAATGTCGTAGATGTGTAATAAAATATATTGCATAGTTTACAAAGGATGAATGTACTATACAGCTTCCAGTGGAACGAGCCTGATCCTGCGTGTGTGTGTGTGTGTGTGTGTGACCCAAGGCAGTGACTGGAGTAATGATATGTCTGGTAGTCTTCGCAAAACAGGAAAACTTTCGTTTGCATTATGTGGTTGGTTTAAGGGTTAGGTTGACAATATTCACATAACAAGGCGTGATTTAGTTGGTGGCAACCATCGCCTGTTCACTCCATTTAATGCTGCCTACTTCTTCCTTCACTTATATCTTTTATTCTGTCTGTGGTAGGTGGTGGCGACCATCATCCACTCACTTGATGTAGTGCTGCCTGCTTCTTCCTTAACCTTTATTATTCTTTTTCTGTGCCTGCCCTCCTTTCTTCTTATTTCTCCCATCTTTCCAGTCACTTCTTATTGCTTTCCTTTCCTTTACAGGTGACTTTACATTGAGTGACAAGCCAAATGGTTTCCTGTAAGCCAGGAAACCATTTACAACGCTGGGTGGTAACCATATAACCAAACCATACGTGTTCCCTATGTGTCAACAAGTGGGTTGGTGGAAGGTTAGTGCCCCTCCCCTTAAAACAAATAACTCAAAGTCAAATGGCCACCCTTTACGGGATTGTGGCGTCTGGCAATAGATAGATAGATAGAGACTCCTGTCTTCCTATTTCTCCCATTTTAGTGGCACTTTTTATTACTATTCCTTTCAATTTCAGGCGACTTTACGTTGAATGACAAACCTACAGTGTAATGGGTTCCTGTAAGTTAGGAATCATTTACACTGCTGGGTAGTTACCATATAACTAACTCATACGTGTTCCCTACGTGTCAACAAACGGGTTGGTAGAGAATTACTGCCCGTAAAACAACTGACTCAAAAGACAAAAGGCCACCCCTTACGGAATTATGGCGTCCGGCTGTGGATAAGCAGATAAATTTAGTTATTTAATTTATGGATGAGATGTGTGGTATGAAGATATAACGAATAGCTTTTTATTCATAGGCGAACTGACTTTCATTACCTGTGATATTTTAAAATGCGTTTATCCTTAACAGCCATACCTAGCTAATGTGCCCGTCTCAGAATTTCTTACACCAAGGTATCGTGATTCATATTTCAATTTTTATCGTAATTAAAACACACACACACACACACACACACACACACACACACACACACACACACACACACACACACACACACACACTTTAAAGTGAAGATGACTCTGGTGGATATTGCGTTTTCAGACACCATACATAGAGAGAGAGAGAGAGAGAGAGAGAGAGAGAGAGAGAGAGAGAGAGAGAGAGAGAGAGAGAGAGAGAGAGAGAGAGAGAGAGAGAGAGAGAGAGAGAGAGAGAGAGAGAGAGATAATGAATGGAGGAAGGAAAAACAAAGGAAAAAAATAAGTCCATGTGCCTAAAGACATCCTCCATCCATAAAATATTTATAACAACTGGATTTAAAATGAAGTGGATTAAATGTTTGTGGGAAACAACTCCAGGGAAGTGAATTCCAGAGAGCAGTAGTTCAGGGGATAAATCAATTTTGATAAGCAGAGGTTCTGCATTGTGGGGGAGAATGTTAGTTCATGGGCGATTCCAGCTGACCGAGTATTTCAGGAGAAAATGTGAAGGGGAGGCACAGTTGAAGCCAGTTCACGAGAGTACTTACGGTTAAAATATCGATAAAATAATGATAAAGAAGCAACATCTCTACGTACTGATAATGGAGGAAGGTCCTGCGTAATGGCAGGATTACTGATTAATCTAATGGATTTATTTTGAATTTTGTCCAACTGCCTCAATGCAATCGCTCCACATCCACCCCACAGTGGTGAACAGTATTCGATCTGAGAACACACATAACATTTATATATTGTGGCCATCTGCTCGTCAGTGAAGAACTCACGAACTCTGTACATAAGGCCCAATTTTGTGGAGCATTTTTAGCAAGGGATTTAACATAAGCTGTCCAGTTTAGGTTGGGACTTAGAGTAACATCTAGGATATCAATTGTAGTGGATATGGGAATACTGACATCATTTAAAATCAAGTGAGAGTCTGAGGGATTCTTTCTGTTGGAGAAATTAATGTATTTAGTTTTCTGAGCATTAAATGAGACCAGATTTATTTGTCCCCATTGATTAATTTTATAATGGTCCTGCTTCAGAAAAATGGCTGTGTTTAGCTGGGAATTTATAATATCAAATTGTGTAAAGGAGGTACTAAATGTGAGAGAACTTTGAAGGGTCGAGTCATCAGCATGAGTGTATAGGGTTATGAGTGACAGATAGGAGATCATTTATATGAATGAGAGAGAGGGTTGGCGCCAAAACTGAT
>NC_136998.1:19465900-19490900 GCF_032717465.1 Coenobita brevimanus | reverse complement strand
TCCCCCCTCCACCTCACTCACATACACTCTCTTCGTCAGTCTTTCACCCTCCATCCTCTCCACATGGCCAAACCACCTCAGTGTGTTCCTCATAACGTTTCCTATCACACCCACATCCACACCACAACTCTCCTTTATATCCTCATTCGTCAGCCTGTCTCTCCATGTGCCTCCACAGGCTCCTCTTAACTCATTTCCACTGCACTCACTCTTGACTTGTGTCCTTCCAACAACGTCCAAGCTTCACTTCCATACGTTAGAGTTGGTATCACAATACTGTCATGTAGTAACTTTTTCACTTACATGCTCACTTCCCTGTTTCTTATCACTTCTTTCAAAGAACCAGCAACCTTTCTTCCCTGCTGTACCTTTTCAAGCACTTCACCCTCCAAACCTCCATCCTTACTCATCACACTACCCAAGTACTTAAACGTACTCACATTTTCCAATTCCTCACCATCCAACCTCGCTGTACATTCACTGACTTCACCTCTCTCAAAGACCATCACTTTACTATTCCCTACATTCACATTTAGATTCCGTTTATTACACACTCTCCTAAACTCATCCACCAAGCCTTGCAGCTCCCCTTCGTCTTCACTCAACAACACTGTATCATTTGCAAACAACAGTACAGGGAGTTTCCAAACACTATCCTCTCTCACTAGGGCCACTCCAACATCCACTACCCTACCTTGTACCTCTTTTATTACCCCATTCATGTACAGATTGAACAACCATATATATATATATATATATATATATATACAGATAGATAGATAGATAGATAGATAGATATATGTGTGTGTGTGTGTGTGTGTGTGTGTGTGTGAGTGTGTGTCATCTCATCAGACGTTTGAGTGTCCACTGCAGGACCGGCCTATCCCAGCCGAAGCGGGGACGAAACAGCCAATATATCTCTACCAAGTGGCTTAGGCTGTCTGGTAGAGACTGTATGTACGGTGAGAAGTGCTTGTAAGTGTAACTGTTGTGTTGGAGTGGCTTTGGATGTGTGTGTAATCTGTGAACCAAGTGTAATCGGCCCGCGCAAGCCGACTGGGTGCAAACATACTTTACAGTATGCGACACTGGTTCAGCCACAGCACCCCTTGTGTCCGCCAATGCAGTACGAGACCAGAATAACGCTTCTACGAAAGTTTATTACCCTGGCGGGGCGCGAACCCTCGTTCTTCAGTGTACGAGAATGCACGTTTTACCACTGTACCACAAAGGCTCATATATATATATTGTTACGGAACAGAGAAAACTGTCCCGCAAAGTTCCAGGTTCAAAACAAAAGAGTTAGGTAAAATTACAAGTTAAAGTTTAATGCTCAAACTAACAACTAAACATTCAGGACTCATAAGGATAATGTAATGGCAAAAACAGGTTAAATATATGGTTAACTGCAATAGCCGCTATTAACACGAAATTAGCAAGAGTAAATTTATCTAAGTCAGCCCTGATAAAATGAGAAAACCAGATAATACTCAGTGAATGCAAGATATATTATTACAGATACAAAATATTATCACCACTGGCTGACAATATGAATTACAAAAACTTTACTAGGCCTGCGAATCAACACCTTATGCTATACAGTACAAGAACAAAATGTAATAACACTTATACTCAAATTACACAGCTGCTAGATGGTTGGAGACTTCCTGAGCACTCACAATAATAACAATTGTACAGGGGAGGACAGAAATGTGAGCAAAATGAGGAGTAGATCTAAGTGGCAATTAATGCAGAGACTGAGCTCATTATATAGGGGCCGGCAGAGCTTGATACAACTCGTAAGAAGGACGCGCAAATGAAGCCATAGGGGACAAAGAATTGACAATCCTGCTCTAAACAACAGAAAGAACGACTTACTCTACTATAAGGGTAGAAGGGGGGAGTGAGGTAGAACACGCTCGTGATCAAACATGCAGCATACTGTACGTTAGAATTACACAAAAGATGATGAAATCATAGGCTATGTAACAATATATATATATATATATATATATATATATATATATATATATATATATATATATATTATTTGTCCAACCCTGGGCAAAGGCTTCACTGGTTATTCCCCAAGTCCCAGTAGTCCTACTACATCTCCACATGTCACCACTTCGGTGCTAACACCCACCATCCATATTGAATACAAGCTAGGGCAGCCTCATACAGGACTGGTGTGCTAGTACTTAAAAATTTCTTCTGGTTTAAGCTATACAGCCCAGGCAGAACGACGCTTACATTCAAACGAATTCTGCTCAAAAGGCTTATTTTAGAGATAAAGAATGAACACTGGACACTCTGAAATATTAGTATCATCTAGAGGAGTGGTTCTCAAACTCTTTACGATCTCGCCCCCGTAGCAGCAAGAGATCATGACCACGCCCCCCCTCCCCCTATCAATCAGCATCTGACGCAGTGTGTGTGTGTGTGTGTGTGTATATATATATATATATATATATATATATATATATATATATATATACTGTTACATAGCCTATGATTTCATCATCCTTTGTGTAATTTTAACGCACAGTATGCTGCATGTTTGATCACGAGCGTGTTCTGCCTCAGTCCTCCCCTTCTACCGTTATAGTAGAGTAAGTCGTCCTTTCTGTTGTTTAGAGCGGGATTGTCAGCTCTTTGTCCCCATGGCTTCATTTGCGCGTCCTTCTTACAAGTTGTATCAAGCTCTGCTGGCCCCTATATAATGAGCTCAGTCTCTGCTTCAATGGCACTTAGATCTGCTCCTCATTTTGTTCACATCTCTGTCCTCCCCTGTACAGTTGTTATTGTGAGTTTCTCAGGAAGTCTCCAGCCATCTAGCAACTGTGTGTAATTTGAGTATAACTGTTGTTGCATTTTTCTTGTACTTTGTAGCATAAGGTTAATTCTTAGGCCTAGTAAGGTTTTTGTAATTTATGTAGGATTCATTTTGTCAGCCAGTTTTAATACTATTTTGTATCTGTAATAATTTATCTTGCATTAACTGAGCATTACCCAGTGTATTTTCATTTCATCAGGGCTGACTTAGGTAAATTTACTCTTGCTAATTTCGTGTTAATAGAGGCTATTGCAGTTAACCATATATTTAACCTGTTTTTTGCCATTACATTATCCTTATGAGTCCTGAATGTTTTGTTGTTAGTTTGAGCATTAAACTTTAACTTGTAATTTTACCTAACTCTTTTGTTTTGAACCTGGAACGTTGCGGGACAGTAGTGATTTTTAGTATTCTCACTAAAAGTGTACATTATCTTTCTCTGTTTCGTAACATAAATTTGGCGACCTCTCATCAGGATATTCAGGATATTATCATAAGGATATTGCTTGATATTTTGTGACTGTTACTTATTCATGATGTCTACTATTACTATACTTGATGAAGCCAAAGATTTTTTGTCAAATTTGCAAACAGTGTGTGATGTAGAAAACAGAACAAAGAATGAACTTAAGCTTGTTGCTCAACAATTGGGAATTGCAGTTCACTCTCATCATTCTAAAGATCAAATTGTTGGCATGATTAATAAAAGCTTGTTTAATGTAACTCCTCCAAATGAGCAAACGCAGATTGAATTAGCTAAGTTACAGCTAGCCCTGCAGGAGGCTCGTGTGAAGGAAGCTGAATTTCAAGCACGTGCTAAGGAGGTTGAGTCTCAGGCTAAGAAGGCTTGTGTTAAGGAGGCTGAATTTCAAGCAAATGCTAAGGAGGCGGAGTCTCAGGCTCGTATTCAGGAGCCTGAATTTCAGGCAAATGCTCGTATTCAAGAGGCACAGGTACAGGCTCAGGCACAAATTGAACTTGCTAGGATTCAGGCAGACCATGAGTATCGCATGAAACAAGGTGGAACTGGATCATCTAGCTCTGATGATTTTGATGTGGCTGGGAAAATGTTAAACTTGTCCCTCCTTTTAATGAATCTGATTTAACCAAGTATTTTCAGTTGTTTGAGAGGGTAGCTACAGGTTTTAATTGGCCCAAAAAGTATTGGCCAGTACTCCTTCAAACTGTTCTCACCGGTAAAGCTCAAGTAACTTATGCATCTTTGCCTCAGGATCAATCTGATAATTATGATGTAGTTAAGAGCTTGATTCTTAAGGCCTATGAGCTTGTTCCTGAAGCCTATAGAGTAAAATTTAGGACAACTTACAAGCAAGATAAGCAATCCCATGTTGAGTATGCAAAAATCAAAGAAGATCTGTTAGAGCAGTGGTTAAATTCTAAGAATGTGGATTCTGATTTTGACAAATTTAAGCAGATGATTTTGCTGGAGGACTTCAAGAGGTGTATTTATAAAGATGTAAGCCTATATCTTGATGAGAAAAGAATAGATAATTTGTCTGATGCTGCAGTTTTAGCTGATGAATATGTTCTCACTCACAAGAGATATTCTAAAGAAAAAGGGAAAGCTGAGAGTAAGTAGGTTGCCTTTACTCAGAGTACAGGTAACAGGAAGGAGAATAAAGATGATGTTTCTCAGAAAGTAAATACCAGCTCCACCTCTAGATTTCAGAAAAGTAAATGTACTTATTGTAGTAAGCTTGGTCATATTACGGAGAAATGTTTCAGGAGACAGCGTGATGTGAACAAAAAGGAGTCTTTAAATATTCAGTCAATTGGTCTAGTGTCCACTCTTGAGAGTTCCCATAATTCTTTAACTGAGTTAACTGAACGTGCTTTGAGGGGAAACTTAAATTCTCATGATGGAGCTCCTCTTTTGAGCAGTAACGTGGGTGACACTCTCAAGAGTTCATGTGCTAATTTCCTGTCTGATGGTTTTGTCAGTCCTCTGGACAGTAATGACAGGAAATCAGTTAAAGTATATCGTGATACAGGTGCTCGCCAATCCCTTATGCTGACCAGTGTTCTAGGCTCTAATGTTAATTCCTCTGATGAAACTGTAATCTTACAAGGTGTGGGGAATAATTACTTCTCTGTCCCTCTGTGCAGAGTGAATTTAGAGTCTGGTTTTGTTAATGGTTCCGTTATGGTTGGGTTGGTTGAGACACTCCCAATGTAAGGTGTAACTTTCTTACTTGGAAATGATATTGGTGGAAGTCAAGTGTGTCCAGCTCCTCAGTTGTCTAGTGAGCCAGTGGCTGCGACCCAGGATTGTGGTGTCCCTGATGTGTTCCCTGCATGTGCTGTCACTAGGGCTAAGTCTAAAGTTACTGGTGATTTAGAGGATAATGATGATGATGATGTTATCCTAGCTGACACTTTTCTTGCTAATTTGGACCGCTCACCAGATGAGGCAGTACCCCGTAGTGTTGATAATTTGTCTCGTCAAGAGTTGGTGGAGTTGCAGGTTGCTGACCCTGAGTTGAAAGGTCTAGCTAACTCTGCTTACAGTGAAGAAGAGTCAGCCGGTGCTTCTACTTGTTATTATATAAAGTCAGGAGTACTTATGAGGAAGTGGAGACCCCCAACAGCATCAGCCGATTATGAATGGGAGGTTGTACATCAAGTTGTCATCCCTCGTGTTTGTAGGCAGGATATCATTAGAGTGGCTCATGATTCCAGTTTGGCAGGACACCTTGGAGTGAGGAAGACTGTGGCACGCATTTTGAAACACTTCTACTGGCCAGGTATCTTCAGGGATGTTTCCTGGTATTGTAAGTCTTGTCACACCTGCCAAGTTGTGGGGAAGTGTAATCAGACCGAAAAGGTTGCACCTCTAGTTCCCATTCCTCCTTTTGAGGCGCCTTTCACCCGTGTGTTGGTGGATATTGTGGGCCCTCTTCCTAAGACTTCTTCAGGATTTTCTTATGTGTTGACCATGATTGATATGGCTACTCGTTATCCTGAAGCTATTCCACTTAGAAATATCTCAGCAAAGAACGTGGTTAAGGAAATGCTGGGGTTCTTCACAAAGTTTGGTCTGCCCAAGGAGGTACAGTCAGACCGGGGAAGTAATTTCATGTCGAATGTTTTCAAGCAGTCTCTGAAAGAGTTGGGCATCACCCAGATCACGTCTTCAGCTTACCATCCCCAGACCCAAGGAGCGTTGGAGAGATATCATCAAACACTCAAATCGATGCTCAAGAAATACTGTTTGGAACATCAGAAAGACTGGGATAAAGGTCTTCCATTCTTTGTGTTTGCTGCAAGAGAATCTCCAAATGAATCACTGGGCTTCTCACCTTTTGAACTACTGTTTGGCCATGAAGTAAGAGGACCCCTTAAGTTACTCAAGGAATGCTGGCTGTCGGAGGAAGATGACGTCAACCTGCTGAAGTATGTGATGAAGTTCAGAGAACGGCTGTCCACTGCTTTACAACTGGCGAGAGAGAATTTAGGAGCTGCTCAGGAGAAGATGAAAACTTGGTATGATAAGAAGTCCAGGTTACGCCACTTTCAGCCAGGAGATCAGGTTTTGATTCTGCTAGCAGTTCATGGGCAACCTCTTCAAGCCAAGTTTAGTGGTCCTTATTTCGTGGAGAAGAAACTCAGTGATGTCAACTATGTCATCGCCACACCAGTTCGTAGAAAGAACAAGCAACTATGTCACATCAACATGCTAAAGTTATATCACAGGCGGGACGAAAATAATCCAGTCTGTACTGTAGCTGTTCCACCCGAGTCTGCAAGTGAAGCTCTCCCATGCAGTATGAGCCTGAGTGATAGTTTGGGGAAGAATCCTGATATCATGAATGATCTCCAGACTAAGCTTTCTCATCTAGCTCCCGAGGAAAGGCAGGAGTTTTCGGCATTACTGCAGGAGTACCAGCAAGTGTTCCGTGCCACTCCAGGAAGAACCACTGTGTTGATGCATGATGTCGATGTTGGAGACGCAAAGCCAATTAAACTGCCTCCTTACCGTGTGAACGCAGTGAAAGTTCCTCTCATCCAGAAGGAGCTTGGCTACCTGTTGGACCACAAGATGATTGAGCCCTGTCAGAGCGAGTGGAGTTCTCCTGTCACTCTAGTCCCTAAGCCAGGTGGGTCACAGCGGCTTTGCATCGACTACAGACGTGTTAATCAGATAACCAAAACAGACACTTACCCTCTCCCTCGTGTGGAAGATTGCATAGACAAGCTGGAAAAGGCTAGGTACATAAGTAAGTTTGATTTGTTAAAGGGATACTGGCAAGTACCTATGACTGAACGTGCAAGGGAGATCTCATGTTTTGTAACACTAGGAAAGACTTTTGCATGTTCTGTAATGCCATATACAGATTGTTTTAGACTAATAAGAAATTTCCTTTGTAAATTTCTTTTTTCTTTGTGGGGAGGTGTTACATAGCCTATGATTTCATCATCCTTTGTGTAATTTTAACGCACAGTATGCTGCATGTTTGATCATGAGCGTGTTCTGCCTCAGTCCCCCCCTTCTACCGTTATAGTAGAGTAAGTCGTCCTTTCTGTTGTTTAGAGCGGGATTGTCAGCTCTTTGTCCCCATGGCTTCATTTGCGCATCCTTCTTACAAGTTGTATCAAGCTCTGCTGGCCCCTATATAATGAGCTCAGTCTCTGCATCATTGCCACTTAGATCTGCTCCTCATTTTGTTCACACCTCTGTCCTCCCCTGTACAGTTGTTATTGTGAGTTTCTCAGGAAGTCTCCAGCCATCTAGCAACTGTGTGTAATTTGAGTATAACTGTTGTTGCATTTTTCTTGTACTTTGTAGCATAAGGTTAATTCTTAGGCCTAGTAAGGTTTTTGTAATTTATGTAGGATTCATTTTGTCAGCCAGTTTTAATACTATTTTGTATCTGTAATAATTTATCTTGCATTAACTGAGCATTACCCAGTGTATTTTCATTTCATCAGGGCTGACTTAGGTAAATTTACTCTTGCTAATTTCGTGTTAATAGAGGCTATTGCAGTTAACCATATATTTAACCTGTTTTTTGCCATTACATTATCCTTATGAGTCCTGAATGTTTTGTTGTTAGTTTGAACATTAAACTTTAACTTATAATTTTACCTAACTCTTTTGTTTTGAACCTGGACGTTGCGGGACAGTAGTGATTTTTAGTATTCTCACTTGAAGTGTTGATTATCTTTCTCTGTTTCGTAACATAAATTTGGCGACCTCTCATCAGGATATTCAGGATATTATCATAAGGATATTGCTTGATATTTTGTGACTGTTACTTATTCATGATGTCTACTATTACTATACTTGATGAAGCCAAAGATTTTTTGTCAAATTTGCAAACAGTGTGTGATGTAGAAAACAGAACAAAGAATGAACTTAAGCTTGTTGCTCAACAATTGGGAATTGCAGTTCACTCTCATCATTCTAAAGATCAAATTGTTGGCATGATTAATAAAAGCTTGTTTAATGTAACTCCTCCAAATGAGCAAACGCAGATTGAATTAGCTAAGTTACAGCTAGCCCTGCAGGAGGCTCGTGTGAAGGAAGCTGAATTTCAAGCACGTGCTAAGGAGGTTGAGTCTCAGGCTAAGAAGGCTTGTGTTAAGGAGGCTGAATTTCAAGCAAATGCTAAGGAGGCGGAGTCTCAGGCTCGTATTCAGGAGCCTGAATTTCAGGCAAATGCTCGTATTCAAGAGGCACAGGTACAGGCTCAGGCACAAATTGAACTTGCTAGGATTCAGGCAGACCATGAGTATCGCATGAAACAAGGTGGAACTGGATCATCTAGCTCTGATGATTTTGATGTGGCTAAAAATGTTAAACTTGTCCCTCCTTTTAATGAATCTGATTTAACCAAGTATTTTCAGTTGTTTGAGAGGGTAGCTACAGGTTTTAATTGGCCCAAAAAGTATTGGCCAGTGCTCCTTCAAACTGTTCTCACCGGTAAAGCTCAAGTAACTTATGCATCTTTGCCTCAGGATCAATCTGATAATTATGATGTAGTTAAGAGCTTGATTCTTAAGGCCTATGAGCTTGTTCCTGAAGCCTATAGAGTAAAATTTAGGACAACTTACAAGCAAGATAAGCAATCCCATGTTGAGTATGCAAAAATCAAAGAAGATCTGTTAGAGCAGTGGTTAAATTCTAAGAATGTGGATTCTGATTTTGACAAATTTAAGCAGATGATTTTGCTGGAGGACTTCAAGAGGTGTATTTATAAAGATGTAAGCCTATATCTTGATGAGAAAAGAATAGATAATTTGTCTGATGCTGCAGTTTTAGCTGATGAATATGTTCTCACTCACAAGAGATATTCTAAAGAAAAAGGGAAAGCTGAGAGTAAGTAGGTTGCCTTTACTCAGAGTACAGGTAACAGGAAGGAGAATAAAGATGATGTTTCTCAGAAAGTAAATACCAGCTCCACCTCTAGATTTCAGAAAAGTAAATGTACTTATTGTAGTAAGCTTGGTCATATTACGGAGAAATGTTTCAGGAGACAGCGTGATGTGAACAAAAAGGAGTCTTTAAATATTCAGTCAATTGGTCTAGTGTCCACTCTTGAGAGTTCCCATAATTCTTTAACTGAGTTAACTGAACGTGCTTTGAGGGGAAACTTAAATTCTCATGATGGAGCTCCTCTTTTGAGCAGTAACGTGGGTGACACTCTCAAGAGTTCATGTGCTAATTTCCTGTCTGATGGTTTTGTCAGTCCTCTGGACAGTAATGACAGGAAATCAGTTAAAGTATATCGTGATACAGGTGCTTGCCAATCCCTTATGCTGACCAGTGTTCTAGGCTCTAATGTTAATTCCTCTGATGAAACTGTAATCTTACAAGGTGTGGGGAATAATTACTTCTCTGTCCCTCTGTGCAGAGTGAATTTAGAGTCTGGTTTTGTTAATGGTTCCGTTATGGTTGGGTTGGTTGAGACACTCCCAATGTAAGGTGTAACTTTCTTACTTGGAAATGATATTGGTGGAAGTCAAGTGTGTCCAGCTCCTCAGTTGTCTAGTGAGCCAGTGGCTGCGACCCAGGATTGTGGTGTCCCTGATGTGTTCCCTGCATGTGCTGTCACTAGGGCTAAGTCTAAAGTTACTGGTGATTTAGAGGATAATGATGATGATGATGTTATCCTAGCTGACACTTTTCTTGCTAATTTGGACCGCTCACCAGATGAGGCAGTACCCCGTAGTGTTGATAATTTGTCTCGTCAAGAGTTGGTGGAGTTGCAGGTTGCTGACCCTGAGTTGAAAGGTCTAGCTAACTCTGCTTACAGTGAAGAAGAGTCAGCCGGTGCTTCTACTTGTTATTATATAAAGTCAGGAGTACTTATGAGGAAGTGGAGACCCCCAACAGCATCAGCCGATTATGAATGGGAGGTTGTACATCAAGTTGTCATCCCTCGTGTTTGTAGGCAGGATATCATTAGAGTGGCTCATGATTCCAGTTTGGCAGGACACCTTGGAGTGAGGAAGACTGTGGCACGCATTTTGAAACACTTCTACTGGCCAGGTATCTTCAGGGATGTTTCCTGGTATTGTAAGTCTTGTCACACCTGCCAAGTTGTGGGGAAGTGTAATCAGACCGAAAAGGTTGCACCTCTAGTTCCCATTCCTCCTTTTGGAGGCGCCTTTCACCCGTGTGTTGGTGGATATTGTGGGCCCTCTTCCTAAGACTTCTTCAGGATTTTCTTATGTGTTGACCATGATTGATATGGCTACTCGTTATCCTGAAGCTATTCCACTTAGAAATATCTCAGCAAAGAACGTGGTTAAGGAAATGCTGGGGTTCTTCACAAAGTTTGGTCTGCCCAAGGAGGTACAGTCAGACCGGGGAAGTAATTTCATGTCGAATGTTTTCAAGCAGTCTCTGAAAGAGTTGGGCATCACCCAGATCACGTCTTCAGCTTACCATCCCCAGACCCAAGGAGCGTTGGGAGAGATATCATCAAACACTCAAATCGATGCTCAAGAAATACTGTTTGGAACATCAGAAAGACTGGGATAAAGGTCTTCCATTCTTTGTGTTTGCTGCAAAGAGAATCTCCAAATGAATCACTGGGCTTCTCACCTTTTTGAACTACTGTTTGGCCATGAAGTAAGAGGACCCCTTAAGTTACTCAAGGAATGCTGGCTGTCGGAGGAAGATGACGTCAACCTGCTGAAGTATGTGATGAAGTTCAGAGAACGGCTGTCCACTGCTTTACAACTGGCGAGAGAGAATTTAGGAGCTGCTCAGGAGAAGATGAAAACTTGGTATGATAAGAAGTCCAGGTTACGCCACTTTCAGCCAGGAGATCAGGTTTTGATTCTGCTAGCAGTTCATGGGCAACCTCTTCAAGCCAAGTTTAGTGGTCCTTATTTCGTGGAGAAGAAACTCAGTGATGTCAACTATGTCATCGCCACACCAGTTCGTAGAAAGAACAAGCAACTATGTCACATCAACATGCTAAAGTTATATCACAGGCGGGACGAAAATAATCCAGTCTGTACTGTAGCTGTTCCACCCGAGTCTGCAAGTGAAGCTCTCCCATGCAGTATGAGCCTGAGTGATAGTTTGGGGAAGAATCCTGATATCATGAATGATCTCCAGACTAAGCTTTCTCAGTTAGCTCCTGAGGAAAGGCAGGAGTTTTCGGCATTACTGCAGGAGTACCAGCAAGTGTTCCGTGCCACTCCAGGAAGAACCACTGTGTTGATGCATGATGTCGATGTTGGAGACGCAAAGCCAATTAAACTGCCTCCTTACCGTGTGAACGCAGTGAAAGTTCCTCTCATCCAGAAGGAGCTTGGCTACCTGTTGGACCACAAGATGATTGAGCCCTGTCAGAGCGAGTGGAGTTCTCCTGTCACTCTAGTCCCTAAGCCAGGTGGGTCACAGCGGCTTTGCATCGACTACAGACGTGTTAATCAGATAACCAAAACAGACACTTACCCTCTCCCTCGTGTGGAAGATTGCATAGACAAGCTGGAAAAGGCTAGGTACATAAGTAAGTTTGATTTGTTAAAGGGATACTGGCAAGTACCTATGACTGAACGTGCAAGGGAGATCTCATGTTTTGTAACACTAGGAAAGACTTTTGCATGTTCTGTAATGCCATATACAGATTGTTTTAGACTAATAAGAAATTTCCTTTGTAAATTTCTTTTTTCTTTGTGGGGAGGTGTTACATAGCCTATGATTTCATCATCCTTTGTGTAATTTTAACGCACAGTATGCTGCATGTTTGATCACGAGCGTGTTCTGACTCAGTCCCCCCCTTCTACCGTTATAGTAGAGTAAGTCGTCCTTTCTGTTGTTTAGAGCGGGATTGTCAGCTCTTTGTCCCCATGGCTTCATTTGCGCATCCTTCTTACAAGTTGTATCAAGCTCTGCTGGCCCCTATATAATGAGCTCAGTCTCTGCATCATTGCCACTTAGATCTGCTCCTCATTTTGTTCACACCTCTGTCCTCCCCTGTACAGTTGTTATTGTGAGTTTCTCAGGAAGTCTCCAGCCATCTAGCAGTTGTGTGTAATTTGAGTATAACTGTTGTTGCATTTTTTCTTGTACTGTGTAGCATAAGGTTAATTCTTAGGCCTAGTAAGGTTTTTGTAATTTATGTAGGATTCATTTTGTCAGCCAGTTTTAATACTATTTTGTATCTGTAATAATTTATCTTGCATTAACTGAGCATTACCCAGTGTATTTTCATTTCATCAGGGCTGACTTAGGTAAATTTACTCTTGCTAATTTCGTGTTAATAGAGGCTATTGCAGTTAACCATATATTTAACCTGTTTTTTGCCATTACATTATCCTTATGAGTCCTGAATGTTTTGTTGTTAGTTTGAGCATTAAACTTTAACTTGTAATTTTACCTAACTCTTTTGTTTTGAACCTGGAACGTTGCGGGACAGTAGTGATTTTTAGTATTTTCACTTAAAGTGTACATTATCTTTCTCTGTTCCGTAACAATATATATATATATATATATATATATATATATATCACCTCAGTCTCTACCAGACAGCCTAAGCCACTGGGTGGAGATACATTGGCTGTATCGTCCCTGCTTCGGTAGGGATAGACCGGTCCTGCAGTGGACCTCAACGGCCGATGATGATGATCATATCACCTCATAGGGCCGTACTATAAAAACTAAACGCCAGTATTGCCGAATGTGAACGTCTGACGTTCCCGTGTTTCGTACCATAAATAAATTTCCTGTTCACGCCAGACGTTCGTCCCACTGAGCTCTATAGTATGGAGAGGCTATCTCCGTTTTGACCGTATGACTTTGACCGCCATATTGGAACACCAGCACTCAAATTCAAATTTAAATACTTTATTTCCACTAAGCAATGGTTATTAATAAAGGTACACTCGTTGCTTATAATACAAAAACATATACAGTATGGATTATGATTTTTCTGCCTAGGTCAATGAATTATATCGGGCACATTTAACCAATAAGTATAAAACAACGCCGTAGGTTGCTGCAGTGCAGAACGTACCCTTTATGGCACTAAGACAGAGAAAGGCAATGGTAGAAAGGGGAAAGATAGTGTGGTATGAACGTTGAAATAACAGTGATGTTGAAGCAGTTTTACGTCAAAGTAATGATGTTGAAATGACGTGGGAAGTCCGAAGACTATCCATGTCATGAAACCGAATGTCCAGATTGATACAGGCCGGAAGAAACATAAGAACATAAGAAGAGAGGATAACTGCAGTAGGCCGGTTGGCCCATGCTAGGCAGCTCCTAGAAGAGTAACTGAACTACTAGAATGAGATAAGGATAGCAAAGAAGAAGGCTCTCCCCCGCCCTCCAAACCCTCCAGCCGAAGCCGGCAGGAAAAAGTCAGAAAGAACACTACGCCGTATAGAAAAACTGGCGTGGACATTTTACAGGAAAGTGTGAAAGGAGAATAGAGACTATCATAGTGTAACCTGAAAAGAAAAAATTATGAATTAGTATTGGTTATAAGATTTTCTTTTTTCTATATCCACCCCTTATTAGTCATATGCTTATCTAGCCTATGCTTGAAACTCTCAATGGAAGAGGCAGCAACTACTTTACTAGGTAGCTTATTCCATTCGTCTACTACTCTATTACCAAACCAATTTCTACCTATTTCCTTACTGAAACGGAATTTTTCTAGTTTGAAACCATTATTTCTAGTTCTATCCTGTATGCTGACTTTAAGTACCTTGCTAATATCTCCCTTATTTATACCCTTCATCCACTTAAACACCTCAATTAAGTCTCCCCTTACTCTACGCCTCTCTAGCGAATGCAGACTTAGTCTTTTCAGTCTGTCTTCATATGACAGGTTCCGGATGTCATGTATCATTTTTGTCATTCTTCTCTGTACATTTTCTAACGAATTAATATCCATTCTATGGTAAGGACACCAAAATTGTACTGCGTAGTCTAAATGTGGTCTTACTAATGCTAGATAAAGTTTCAGTATTACTTTAGATGATCTATTGCTCACGCTTCTCGAAATAAATCCTAGGACCCTATTTGCTTTATTTCTCGCATTAATACACTGTTGCCTTGGTTTAAGGTCGTTACTAATCATAACTCCTAGATATCTCTCGCATTCCGATTTGCTAATTTCTTTGTTATCTAAGCTGTATTTAGTATCACCAATGGTCTTGCCTACGTTAAGTACTTTACATTTTTCAACGTTAAATTCCATTTGCCAAGTTTTAGACCATTTGGACAATGTATCGAGGTCTTTTTGTACAGTAAGTTATGGCAATCGTCAGTCGAGTTAATGATACGCCCTATTTTTGTATCGTCGGCAAATTTGCTGATGCTGCTATTGACTCCTAAATCTAGATCATTTATATATATGATAAATAATAAGGGACCGAGTACTGAACCCTGTGGTACACCGCTAGTTACTAATCCCCAGTCCGACTTAGTTCCATTTATTAATACTCTCTGCTTTCGTCCTTTCAGCCAGGATTCAATCCATTTTAAGATATCGCCGTCTATACCGTGTGCTCGAACCTTTCTAACTAACCTTTCGTGTGGGACCCTATCAAAAGCTTTACTAAAGTCCAGATAAATAACATCGTAAGCTTTATCGCTATCTACTGCCTCATAGACCTCCGAGTAGAATGACAGCAAGTTTGTGAGGCAGGATCGTCCTTGCCTGAATCCGTGCTGACTTTCGTTTATAAGATTAAATCTTTCTAAGTGTTCTCTAATCTTATTTGCCAAAATTGACTCCAACATTTTTTCTACTATTGACGTTAGACTTATCGGACGATAATTCGACGCAGCTGATTTATCACCCTTTTTAAAGATGGGCACTATGTTTGCGGTCTTCCACGCCTCGGGAACTTCTCCTGAACTTAAAAAGTCATTAAATAATGTTAAAATTGGCTGACATAATTCTTCTTTGGTTTCTTTTATAATTTTTGCATATATATCGTCCGGACCTGGCGATTTTTTAGGTTTTAACTTATTAATTTCTGTCAATACTTCCTCCTTACTAATGGTTATTTTACTAAGAATATTTCCGTATTCTCATCGTAAATATTTGCTGCTTGAGGGACCAGGTCTAGATTTTCCTTGGTGAATACTGATATGAAATAATTATTTAGGATGGAGCACAGTTCTTTATCTTCACTGGTAATGTCACCTGATTGTGTTCTGAGTGGTCCTATCCTATCTTTATTTTTCGTACGGTACATTTGATAAAAACCCTTGGGATTTTCTTTTGATTCACTAGCAACCTTAATTTCATAACTTTTCTTTGCTTTTCTTATCTCCCTTTTTACTTCTCTATTTAAAATTGTGTACCGGTTACGTAAGTGTTCCTCTCCACGTTTTATTTTTCTATATATTCCTTTCCTTTGGCCTATGAGAGATTTTAATCTGTTATTTAACCATCTTGGTTCTGAATTATTCGTTCTAAACGGTTTTGAAGGGATATATCTATCTTGGCCTCCGTGTATTATATTTATTAACTCGTTATACTTCTCACTGGTCGAACGTCTGCTTGGTACTGGAGCTGAGTTAATTCCTGTCACCTGGACTACATTCCTATCTACCACCTCCCCCCTCACAGACACCTGACGGACATTCCCACGTGTTTCCTGCACACCTATGACCTGGGGTTCCTCACTGACCTGGCATTCCCTCAAATAGCTAATCTCCCTGTGGAATACCGTTCGAAAATAAGCTTTTAAGCCATCGAAATCTCCTAGACGAAAATTAGGGACGGTGGAGGTATTTTCAGTGAAACAGACATCCCAAATAAATTTGAACTTAATTTCTTCATGATCGCTATTACCAAGTCGTCCACCAACCTCTATATTACTAATGATATTTTCTTTATTAGCTAAAACCAAATCTAGTATATTATTACCTCTGGTGGGCTCCCTGATATACTGATAAAGAAAATTATCTTGTACTACCTCTAGAAATTCCTCTGACTCTGCATCCCCTGTCTGATTTCTCCAATCTATCCTTGGTAGATTAAGGTCCCCTACAATTATTACTAAGCTGGACTGTGATGCTTTCCTAATTTCCTCCCAGAGGTATTTACTATCAGCTTTACTTAATTTAGGAGATCTGTAAATTGCTCCTAACACTAATTTCTCCCTATTGTTACTAATTTCAACCCAGACACTTTCTGTGTCCCTATTTACTTTAATGTCTGCTTTATT
This sequence comes from Coenobita brevimanus, assembly GCF_032717465.1. Classification (NCBI taxonomy): domain Eukaryota; kingdom Metazoa; phylum Arthropoda; class Malacostraca; order Decapoda; family Coenobitidae; genus Coenobita; species Coenobita brevimanus. The sequence continues at coordinate 19,474,393 of NC_136998.1, read as the reverse complement.
GTAACAGTTTAATGAATCATTTACATAAATAGCTACCCCTCCCTCCTTTCTTCCCTGACGGTTTGACACAAAAATATTATAGCCTTTTATCTGATATTCTGCTAAAAATTCTCGTGTGTCCGTATTCATCCAAGTTTCACTAATAACGGCAATGTCTATTTTCTCTGTACAAATTAAAGCCCTCAGTTCATCCATTTTATTACGTAAACTCCGGCTGTTTGTGTAGTACACTTTCAGATTATTACTAGTAGTTATGCCTTTACCTTGGCATTTACTGTTATTTATTTTGTTACTAACTGGGAAACTCTTTACTTTACTAATATAACATTTTTTTGTACTATCGCTTATCGCCCTTCTATCATTGCTTGTTCTATCATCTATCATCGCCTGCTCAATTTGAGGTGCCTGAGTGGATGTATCTACACTAATGGTTGAACATTTGTTCTTAATTTTGCAAGTATTGATGCATCTATCCAAACATGGTAATAATGATTTCTGAGTGTAGTTGCTGCAACTTCCTGTACACCTACTTCTCAACCTCGAAAAAATCCCTCCAACTCCCTATCTATCATTCCAGCTAAAACAGTAACTCCCTGCCTGCTAAGATGAGTCCCATCCCAACTATACAAGGCACTTCGTCCATAAAACCGGTCCCAGCTGTCTATGAAAGGTATTGCATTATCTTTGCAATACCTTTCAAGGCGGCAATTAAACCCTATTGCCCTGCTCAACCACTCTCTTCCAACCCGCCACCTGGGTAAAATACCAAGCACTACAGGGGTTCCTCCCCTCTCCCTAACCTTTTCTAACATCACCTTGTACCTTTGCCACAGTACCTCACTCTTACGGCTACTAATATCATTGCCTCCTACACTGAGGCACACAGTGGGTTTGTCACCACTATCCTTTACGATATTTGATATTTTTTCTATCACATTAGCCACCCTGGCCCCTGGAAGACACACATGTTTAGCGAGTGGAGTATACATGGCTCTGTTAAGATATCTCACCTGGGAGTCTCCAACAACAACAACATTTTTCTTACCTTTCTTGTTCTGATTATACTTACCTGTACTGGAAGTTCTCTCACCTTCCTTCTCCTCTACTTCCCTCTCTGCCTTCCCTTCACATTCGTCCCGTAGTGCGTCGAAGGCATTAGTGGTCTTACTTTCCGTTTGCTTCTTAAGAGTGAACTTCGTTGCACCCTTGTTAACTAGTGTCCAGCCTTCAGCCTTTTTCTCTTTCTCCTCCAACATCTCCTCCAACAATTCCCTCATTTGTGCCTTCTCCTGCCTGAGAATTTGTACCTCCCGCTTCAGTTCGAGAAGTTCCTCCTTTAATTCAAGGTAGTCCTTTTCAATACCTGCAGTGGGGATACAGCTCTCTGCCGAGGAAGCCATTACGCACTAGTTCACACAAGGTAGCACAGCACTATCACGGGTCACTACGGGTCACCACAACACACAAAGCACAACACTTTCACGGATTACTAGCACAGCACTATCGCTGATCACTACAACACACTAACACAGATCACTAAAACACACTAGCACAACACTACCATAGGTCTCTGGCACGTCTGAGCAGACTGACCTCACGAGAGCGACTGAGGAAATATATAAAAGAGAGTGCGATCAGAAAAGAAGAGGACATGAAGAGGCAGATTGGAGATGAATGGGCCCTTTTTAGTGGCCTCCTTCATGCAGTGACACTGGGGAAGACTCTTCCCGCCCCACCCCAGGGGGCAGTAATGTTACAGAATTAGCAAAAAGATATATTTCTTACTTGTGAAATGTAACGCCATCTCTCTTCGATGAATTCCTATGCCCATTTTTGTATTTGTAAGCTGCACAGTGGACCATGGCACTATATTTTCCGGAATCATCAGAAGCTTTCAAAAACCCACAGAGCAGCTCAGTACAAAAACACGGGCATCAGGCATGGTGTAAAATGGCTGCCGCTACACCAGCGCCGCCCTGGTGGAGGCTACATAAATTACGCGGTGCTACCCATGAGGAAGCCTCTCCCAAGATTGAGAGACCCATACTATAGAGCTCAGTGACAGTGTGTGGCAACGTGGTGCACAGTTAATGGAGTTGTAACAATAAATTGTGCTCTGTAGTTAATTTCAGAGTATCCGTGGAAATTTTCTCAGTAGATTTTTGATGCGGTAGCAATATCAGAGTTTGTTATCAGCTTTGTGCTGTAGTCATCACATTTGAGGGGAAACCCGTAAGTTTCTGCCTCCGTCTAGTCGAATGTGTGACATATTGGCACTGGAAAGTAACTAAATATATGATTTTTTTTTCTGATAATGGGGTGCTTCTTGAAGTATATCACATGGAAATCAAGTGTATATAGTAGATGACTCCTGCAGCGGCTGCAGTGGTTGCTAAAATAATGAAAGCCACAATACTTAGCTGGGTACAGTACAACATTTCTCCCCATATTGAGGCTAAATAAATATATAACTTATAAACAGACTATATATACAATATTATATTACATGGCCACAAATTGCAGATATCAGAGTTAGGTCAGTGTTGATAAATGGTTAGGTAGGGGTGTATTTTTCAACAGCTTTAGTGTTCTTTTTCACTGTTAGAGAATGAGTAAAAAAACATTACAGTTTTCATTAGTACTAAAAAATAAAGGCGGTCACGCAAGTTCTTTGTTGAAATACGTAATTCGTTTTTGCATCAAAATAAGTTGATGTAGTTAAGAAAAAGTTAGGTAAAGTAACCAGATATGAGTGAATTGGTTGGTTAGAATGATGACTGAAATATTTACCTATTTCAGTCAAACACTCCGTTTTGAGTATAGGTTTGTTGGCCTTAATACAAAATTTGTTAATAAAACAATGCAGATTATTTCAATTATCCCAAGAGATTTTTTTACCTGTAAATAGCTGCAGGCCCCAGGAAATGGCCTGTGCCATGCATATGAAGTACAAGAAATAGCTTTAGATGGAAGTGACAGTTATTGTAATGGTGCAGATAGGTGTAGGAACGGCAAGAAATATAAGTTTGGGTGGAAGTGTTCTATAAAAGCATAAAGGGGCAGTTAAGCAGTGCCTATGACAAAAATGAAATAATGAGATAAATATTTAGTGAAGGAGAGCAGCTTCAAGAATGTGATCAGTTGAGGAGAAAGCTAGGAAAACGGTACTGTAAGCAGTCTGAAAATGTGACCTGGATATATAGAGGTGGAACGGTTTCTGGGAAAAGAGGTAAGATTTATTTAGCAGACTAGGAAAGAAAAAGAAAACTGTACTGTACCAAGAAACTGAAATCACTGCACACTGTTTGAAAGGAAAGGTAATAATCATGAAAGTGAATACTAGAGGAGTATAATTATTGAGCTAGAATGGAAATTTACTTGTAATAACCAAGACAGGGAAGGTGGCAATAGTATGGGGAAGAAAATATAGCCAAAACTGAATGAACAACTGTGACAGTACACACATCTGGTAACTTATATTTTCCAGTACGTTTTAATGGTTATGGCTGGCTAACAGATGTGGAAAGACATTGCTGGGACAAAAATGAAGGAGTGTTTGTGCATCTCTTATATGTTGATACGAAAGTCACCATTCAACCAGCTTGTACAGAAGCAAGGCAGCCTGCATGCTAAAAATAATTCTATAATGACTATTTATTTAGATTTTGCAATATAAATTTAGGAACATATGATGTACTGCTATATGAGAAGAGGTGCACGTATCTGGATATACTGCAGTGTTGTACCTGACTGGTGAGCTGACAGGAAACATACCATGGAAGTCTATGAAGTATGCAATAATACATTCACTTTGCAATGATAAATTCTAATGTAGGTATCTTTAATAACCATTTCCTACAAATAATGGCAAGGAGGGTAAATTACACACATGCTCAGCCTATACAGTATACCGGTACTGTAACTTTTTACCAATTCTAGTGCATAAATATACAATTCCTACTGTACATAAAAACAACAGATTAGAATGGGTTTGCAAAGTGTCTGGTCTGTTAAAATGAAGAAACATTTAAAATTCGTGGGCCGTTAGTGCTCATGCATCGCATTCTTGCCCAATCTAGCGGCATTCAAACTCCTGGACTAGGTTTCGCCAAGAATGACGGTCCAGATTTTTATTATAAACATGACTAGCACTCAGAAACGTCTGACGACTGAACGTCGCCGTTGGACCGCCAAAACTCTTGAGTTTTTATAGTGCGGCGCATTGACACACATTACCACATTTCTTGGTCATAAATACCACTACTCGACTTCGTTGCAAACACCACTACACCACATGAACATAAACACCATTACACCACATGGTCGTGGACACCAACATACTATGTGGTCAAAAACACAGTCCCACATGGCCATAAACACCACAACAAACCCCTATGATCATAAATACAATACCATATGGTCATAAACACCACTGCCTAACATGGTTACAAAAGTCACCACTTCGCATAGTCATAGCCGCCACTCTCCATGGTCATAAACCCCAACAAATCATATGTTGACGAATAGCATTACATGACATGGGCATAAACACCAACATTCCAAATGGTCATAAACACCAACACAACACATGGTCATAAACACCAACATATCATATGGTCATAAATATCGACACACCACATGGTCATAAACGCTAACATATCACATGGTCATATATATCAACACACCACATGGCCATAAACACCAACATATCACTTGACCATAAATACCAACATATCACATGGTCATAGATAACACACCACATGGCCATAAACACCAACATATCACTTGGCCATAAACACCAACATATCACTTGGCCATAAACACCAACATATCACATGGTCATAGATATCAACACATCACATGGCCATAAACACCAACATATCACTTGACCATAAACACCAACATATCATATGGTCATAGATACCAACACACCACATGGCCATAAACACCAACATATCGCATTGTCATAGATACCAACACACCACATGATTAAAAACCAACACAACATTTCGTCATAAATACCAATACATCAGATGGTCATAAGCCCAAACACAAAAAAACAATATCGCTCACCCTTGTGGAATGGATGTGGAGAGGTTGCATTAAAACTAGACAGAATTCAGAACAAAAGCTGTTGGAATTATTAATAACCCTGCCATTACTGTATAAATAAAATACCTCACTATAAGAAGGAATGTTGCCTCCCTTGCGTTATTTTACAGATATTTTTATGGCAAATGCTCAGACGAAGTTGAGTCCATTGTGCCACCTCTCCATGTCTTCCCTCTTGCTACATGGTCATCTGGTAGCGCTCATGACTGGAATGTCACACAGCCATATTGCAGAACTTCTGCCCATCAGATTCTTTTATTCCCCGAACTGTATCTCTCTGGAACTCGCTTCCCCGGAGTTGTTTCCCTCCAAAATTTCAACTACAGCTGTTCAAGTCTAACTGTTACAGATATTTTATGAATGGAGGACGCCAGTAATCTGGTGTATGGATTTTTTTTATTCTTTTTTTTCCTTCCTCTGTTCTGTTAATAAAACACACACACACACACACACACACACACACACACACACACACACACACACACACACACACCGCATGATCATAAACACAAACACCACATGGTCATAAACACCACCATTTCACATGGTCTTTAAATTCATCACTTTAAACTGTCATAAACATCCCCACCCCACATGGTCATTGTCATCACAACACCACATGGTCATAAATACCAATGAATCATATCGTCATAAATACCAGGAACACCACGTGTCCATGAACACCGCCTTACCGCGCTTCCACAGCGTCACTACACCCCATGGTCATACAAACCACCACACCACATGGTCATGCAAACCACCACACCACATGGTCATACAAACCACCACAGCACATGGTCGTACAACCAACCACACCAATTTTTTAAATGCAAGGATGAGGGAACCAAAGGCCAGGAGCCCGCAAACCGTTCCTTCCAAGAAAAAAAAAAACAATAATACAAAAGAGAGCCAAATTCAATAGCCGTTCATTTCGAGATGACAAAACATACTGCGTTTGAAAGATTGGAGATAATAGGAAGTAGGAAGTACTGATAGAGGGAGACAGTACCAGAGTTGACCTGTTGTATAAATGAGGGACTGGGAGTATCGGCTAATTCTTGCATTAGGGAGTTGGACAGAATAGGGATGAGAGTTTGTTGCTACATGGGTGCTACACGCCCGTCGTAGAAGTGGAGTGATGCAAGCAGGCAGTTCAGAGGACCAGTGACCATTGAAGCAGCGATAGAAAAGAGATAAAGATTCAACAGTGTGGCGAAGAGACAGAGGTTGAAGGGAGCTTGTAAGAGGAGGAGGGTTAATGAGACGAAAAGCCTTTGACTGCACGCTATTGAGAAGAGCTGTATGTGGGGAGCTTCCTCTCACATGAGAGTTGTACTCCACACAGGAGTGAATAAAACCGGTGTATAAGGTCAACAACTGTGCAGGGGTAAAGAAGGTACAGAGTCGGCTTAGCACACCTAATCTCTTGGAAGCAGATTTTACAAAAGATGTAATATGATCTTTCCAAGATAAGTCCCGAGTGAATGAAACCCCAAGCATGTTTAAAGATGATGCAGGATTGAGCTGGATATTATTAAACATTAAAGGGTGCTCCTGTGGAAGATTTTGTAAGGTTGATAGGTGCAAGAACTGAGTGTTTGATATATTAAAAACCACAAGATTATTTTTACCTCAGTCAGAGATATGAGCCAAGTCAGACATTAGGTGTGCCATAGCCTCATCCCTTGTTTGTTGAAGTAACTACTGAGATACATGTTGCGGGAACAGAATGGAATGAGGGGTGGAATCATCAGCCTACGAGTGGATAGGGTTAGATATACAGGTTAGAAGGTCATTGATGAATAAAAGGAAGAGAGTTGATGATAGGACAGAGCTCTGAGGAACACCACTGTTGATAGATCGCGGAGCAGATCGATGGCCGTCTACAACAGCGGCTATAAAACGACCAGAAAAGGAGCTATAGATAAAGGCACGGATAGAAGGATAGAAACCATAAGAGGACAGTTTGGAAGTTAAAGATTTATGCCAGACTCGATCGAAAGCCTTTAAGATGTCAAGTGCAATGACAAAGCTTATGCTTAAAGTCCCGAAAGGAGGATGACCAGGAGTCTGAAAGGTAGGTGAGAAGATCGCCTGTGGAGCGTCCCTGACAGAACCCATACTGAAGATCAGAAAGAAGGTTGTAAGAAGAAAGATGCTATAAAATTTTTCTGTTAAGAATTAACCCAAAAACTTTTGAGACACAGGATGTTAAAGCAACTGGAGGATAGTTAGAGGGTTGGGAATGGTCACCGTTCTTTGGGACTGACTGAATGTAAGCAAATTTCCAGCAAGAAGGAAAGGTACAAATTGACAGACAAAGGTGAAAGAGTTTACCAAGGCAGAGGGTAAGTACAGAAACACAGATCTTGATGACAACAGAAGGGACTCCATCAGGCCCATATGCCTTGCTAGTGTTGAGGCCAGTGATGGCAGAAAATACATCAGCTGAAGAAATTTTAATGTCAGCCTTAAGGAAGTCAGAGGGGGGAAGTGATGGAGGAACAGCACCGGGATCGTCTGAGGTGGAACAGGAGGAGAATGTCTGAGCAAAGAGATCTGCTTTATCAGTGGAAGAAATAGCTACAGAGCCATCAGAGTGGAGAGGAGGAGGGAAGGATGATGAAGTAAAGTTTTAAGAAAGGTTTTTGGCAAGGTGCCAGAAGGAGCAGGAAGAATTCGAGTTGGAGAGTTGAGAGCATTAGTATGGATGAATTTTTTTTTTTAGCAGAGCGAAGAACAGACTTAGCATGATTCTGGGCAGAAACATAAAAATAATGTGATTCAGGGGTGGGTTGACTCTGGTACCTCCTTGTTGTGGACAGCATTAGAACAAGCGTGATTAAACCAAGGCTTTCTTACTTTAGTCAAAGGATATGAGAAGGGAATGTGTGCTTCCATGCCTGAGAGAAAAACCTCCGTAATGCACAAGGCACACTGTTGGAAAATCAAAGAAGTACCCCCTGAGGGTTTCCCAATCTGCAGCTCCAAGTGCCACAGTCAACTTTTCTTTGGAGGGTCTACAGGCCATACCTGAGTGAGAGGACATGTTAAGGTAATAAGGTTGTGATCGGAGGGGCCCAATGGAGAGGAAAGATTAATAGGGTAAACAGAAGGAGTAGTTGTAAGGAAGAGGTCAAGTATGCTGGAGCTCTCTCCAAGGTGATCAGGGTAGGGTGCCGTACAAGCTGCTCTAGGTCATTGAGGAAAGAAAAGATGTAGGCTTGTTCACCAGGTGGATCAGTGAAAGGAGAGGAGAGCCAAAGGTGATGGTGAACATCGAAATCCCCTAGAATGGAGATTTCAAAGAAAGGAGAAATGGATAGAATGTGTTCCATCGTAGAAGTAAGATAATCGAAGAAGCCTTCATAGTCAATAGAA
>NC_136998.1:19368400-19460900 GCF_032717465.1 Coenobita brevimanus | reverse complement strand
ATCGTGATACAGGTGCTTGCCAATCCCTTATGCTGACCAGTGTTCTAGGCTCTAATGTTAATTCCTCTGATGAAACTGTAATCTTACAAGGTGTAGGGAATAATTACTTCTCTGTCCCTCTGTACAGAGTGAATTTAGAGTCTGGTTTTGTTAATGGTTCCGTTATGGTTGGGTTGGTTGAGACACTCCCAATGTCAGGTGTAACTTTCTTACTTGGAAATGATATTGGTGGAAGTCAATTGTGTCCAGCTCCTCAGTTGTCTAGTGAGCCAGTGGCTGCGACCCAGGATTGTGATGTCCCTGATGTGTTCTCTGCATGTGCTGTCACAAGGGCTAAGTCTAGTTACTGGTGACTTAGAGGATGATGATGATGATGATGATGATGTTATCCTAGCTGACACTTTTCTTGCTAATTTGGACCACTCACCAGATGAGGCAGTACCCCGTAGTGTTGATAATTTGTCTCGTCAAGAGTTGGTTGAGTTGCAGGTTGCTGACCCTGAGTTGAAAGGTCTAGCTAACTCTGCTTACAGTGAAGAAGAGTCAGCTGGTGCTTCTACTTGTTATTATATAAAGTCAGGAGTACTTATGAGCAAGTGGAGACCCCCAACAGCATCAGCCGACTGTGAATGGGAGGTTGTACATCAAGTTGTCATCCCTCATGTTTGTAGGCAGGATATCATTAGAGTGGCTCATGATTCCAGTTTGGCAGGACACCTTGGAGTGAGGAAGACTGTGGCACGCATTTTGAAACACTTCTACTGGCCAGGTATCTTCAGGGATTTTTCCTGGTATTGTAAGTCTTGTCACACCTGTCAAGTTGTGGGGAAGTGTAATCAGACCGAAAAGGTTGCACCTCTAGTTCCCATTCCTCCTTTTGAGGCGCCTTTCACCCGTGTGTTGGTGGATATTGTGAGCCCTCTTCCTAAGACTTCTTCAGGATTTTCTTATGTGTTGACCCTGATTGATATGGCTACTCGTTATCCTGAAGCCATTCCACTTAGAAATATCTCAGCAAAGAACGTGGTTAAGGAAATGCTAGGGTTCTTCACAAAGTTTGGTCTGCCCAAGGAGGTACAGTCAGACCGGGGAAGTAATTTCATGTCAAATGGATTGATATGGCTACTCGTTATCCTGAAGCCATTCCACTTAGAAATATCTCAGCAAAGAACGTGGTTAAGGAAATGCTAGGGTTCTTCACAAAGTTTGGTCTGCCCAAGGAGGTACAGTCAGACCGGGGAAGTAATTTCATGTCAAATGTTTTCAAGCAGTGTCTGAAAGAGTTGGGCATCACCCAGATCACGTCTTCAGCTTACCATCCCCAGACCCAAGGAGCGTTGGAGAGATATCATCAAACACTCAAATCGATGCTCAAGAAATACTGTTTGGAACATCAGAAAGACTGGGATAAAGGTCTTCCATTTGTTGTATTTGCCGCAAGAGAATCTCCAAATGAATCACTGGGCTTCTCACCTTTTGAACTACTGTTTGAACATGAAGTAAGAGGACCCCTTAAGCTACTCAAGGAATGCTGGCTGTCGGAGGAAGATGACGTCAACCTGCTGGAGTATGTGATGAAGTTCAAAGAACGGCTGTCCACTGCTTTACAGCTGGCGAGAGAGAATTTAGGAGCTGCTCAGGAGAAGATGAAAACTTGGTATGATAAGAAGTCCAGGTTACGCCACTTTCAGCTAGGAGATCAGGTTTTGATTCTGCTACCGGTGCATGGGCAACCTCTTCAAGCCAAGTTTAGTGGTCCTTATTTCGTGGAGAAGAAACTCAGTGATGTCAACTATGTCATCGCCACACCAGATCGTAGAAAGAACAAGCAACTTTGTCACATCAACATGCTAAAGTTATATCACAGGCGGGACGAAAATAACCCAGTCTGCACTGCAGCTGTTCCACCCGAGTCTGCAAGTGAAGTTCTCCCATGCAGCATGAGCCTGAGTGATAGTTTGGGGAAGAATCCTGATATCATGAATGATCTCCAGACTAAGCTTTCTCATCTACCTCCCGAGGAAAGGCAGGAGTTTTCGGCATTACTGCAGGAGTATCCGCAAGTGTTCCGTGCCACTCCAGGAAGAACCACTGTGTTGATGCATGATGTCGATGTTGGAGACACAAAGCCAATTGAACTGCCTCCTTACCGTGTGAACCCAGTGAAAGTTCCTCTCATCCAGAAGGAGCTTGGCTACCTGTTGGACCACAAGATGATTGAGCCCTGTCAGAGCGAGTGGAGTTCTCCTGTCACTCTAGTCTCTAAGCCAGGTGGGTCACAGCGGCTTTGCATTGACTACAGATGTGTTAATCAGATAACCAAAACAGACACTTACCCTCTTCCTCGCGTGGAAGATTGCATAGACAAGATCGGAAAGGCCAGGTACATAAGTAAGTTTGATTTGTTAAAGGGATACTGGCAAGTACCTATGACTGAACGTGCTAGGGAGATCTCATGTTTTGTAACACTAGGAAAGACTTTTGCATGTTCTGTACTGCCATATGGTATGAAGAATGCACCAGCCACATTTCAGAAGCTCATGAATGTTGTAACAGAGGGTTTGGCAGGGTGTGTTGTTTATATTGATGAAGTATTAATCTTCAGTGACAACTGGAAAGATCACCTATGCCATGTCAGTAAATTTCTTGAGCGTTTGGTTCAGGCTAATCTTGTAGCTAATTTATCAAAGTGTGAGTTTGGTCAAGCTAAAGTTCAGTACCTTGGGTATGTAATTGGTGATGGACATGTTGCACCAGCAGCAGCTAAGGTTCAGGTTATAAGTGATCTTCCCAGACCTAAAAGTAGGAAAGAGCTACAAAAATTTTGGGAATGGTAGGTTATTACCGGAGATTTGTTCTTAACTTTTCAATTATTGTATCACCACTTACAGACCTACTGAAAAAGGGAGTTAAATTTGTCTGGACCGATAACTGTGAATCCTCTTTCAACAAACTTAAAGCTATCCTATTAAGTCAGCCAGTGCTCGCTACTCCAAATTTTGCTAAGCCTTTTAAGATGGCTGTTGATCCATGTGATACAGGAGCTGGGGCTGTTTTGCTGCAAGAGGATCATCAGGGTATTGAACACCCTGTATCTTATTACAGTAAGAAGTTCACTCCACCTCAAAAGAACTACTCAACTATTGGGAAAGAGCTTTTGGCCTTGATTTTGGGTTTACAGCATTTTTCATTTTATTTGTGTTCTGGTTTTGACCCCATAGTCATTTATACCGATCATAACCCACTGAAATTCCTTAGTAAGTTTAAAGATAAAAATCAGAGATTGACAAGATGGAGTCTACTTCTTCAGGAGTATTCATTAGACATACATGTCAAGGGGAAAGATATTGTTATTGCAGATTGCTTATCTAGACTTTAGACAGATTGTTTTAGAGTAATAAGAAATTTTCTTTGTAAATTTCTTTTTCTTTGTGGGGAGGTGTTACATAGCCTATGATTTCATCATCCTTTGTGTAATTCTAACGTACAGTATGCTGCATGTTTGATCACGAGCGTGTTCTACCTCATTCCCCCCCCCTCCTCCCTTATAGCAGAGTAAGTCGTTCTTTCTGTTGTTCAGAGCAGGATTGTCAGCTCTTTGTCCCCATGGCTTCATTTGTGCGTCCTTCTTACAAGTTGTATCAAGCTCTGCCAGCCCTTATATAATGAGCTGAGTCTCTGCATTATTGCCACTTAGATCTACTCCTCATTTTGTTCACATCTCTGTCCTCCCCTGTACAGTTGTTATTATTGTGAGTGCTCAGGAAGTCTCCAACCATCTAGCAGCTGTATAATTTGAGTATAAGTGTTATTGCATTTTTCTTGTACTGTGTAGCATAAGGTGTTAATTCTTAGGTCTAGTAAGGTTTTTGTGATTAATATAAGGTTTTATGTCAGCCAATTGTTAATAATAGTTTGTATCTGTAATAATTTATCTTGCAATAACTGAGCATTATCCAGTGTATTCTCATTTTGTCAGGGCTGACTTAGATAAATTTACTCCTGCTAATTTCGTGTTAATAGAGGCTATTGCAGTTAGTCATATATTTAACCTGTTTTTTGCCATTACATTATCCTTATGAGTCCTGAATGTTTTGTTGTTAGTTTGAGCATTAAACTTTAACTTGTAATTTTACCTAACTCTTTTGTTTTGAACCTGGAACTTTGCGGGACAGTTTTCTCTGTTCCGTAACAATATATATATATATATATATATATATATATATATATATATATATATATATATATATATATATATATATATATATATATTTACGAAAAGGCTTTCAACTCAGTGGAGCACATAGCAATTATTAATTCTGTGTGAGAACAAGGAGTATATGAGAACATTGTAAAAGTGCTCGAAAACATACATAAAGAGGGAACTGCTACAGTTAAATTACATAAAGACTCGGAAAAAATTAATATTGAGAAGGGTGTGCGTCAGGAAAATGCAATTTCAGCAAAACTTTTTACAACATGCTCAGAAAGTATTTTCATCAAGCTGGACTGGGAAAACAAAGGAACAAACATAGATGGAGAAAAGCTAAACCATATAAGATTTACAGATGACATTGTCCTAATCTCAGAAAGAGCAGAAACATTGCAAGAAATGTTAAATGACCTGAACAAAGAAAGTCTCAAAATTGGGCTCAAGATGAATCAGAGTAAAAATAAAGTAATGTTTAACCCACAAACATCGAAGAGTCATCAAAATAAGCCAACATTTTTTTGAAGAAGTCGAGGAGTACAGTTACTTGGGACAAATACTAAAATTGACGAAAGACCATGATTGCGAAATAATAAACACACATTACTATTGAATGAAAAGCTTTCGGTAAAAACACAGACATTATGAACAGTAGCTTGATAATTTGAATGAAGCGAAAAGTATATAACGAATATATAATTCCAACTATGATGTACGACTGTGAGAACTGGAAACCGACAAAAACGATGGAAAATAAACTAAACCTTCTCAGAGAGCAATGGAAAGGTCAGTGACGGGAATATCTTTAAGAGACTGAAAAAGATCAACTTGGGTGAGAGGGCTGACTAAAATCAAAGACATTATAGACGTTATGAAAAAACAGAAATGGAGGCAGGCAGGCCATGTAGCAAGACTAAGAGATATCCGATGGAGCAAGGGGCTGACTGACTGGACACCAAGAGACTGTAAGTGTAGCAGGGAAAGGCCAGAGACAGAGTAATTTGTAGGTAAAAAGAGACAGAGATTGCCTCAGTCAGGAAATTCGTGGCGAAGGTTGGGAAAGGCCTTTGTTCAGCATCATCTGCCATTTGAGTGTCCACTGCAGGACCGGCCTATCCCGACTGAAGTGGGGACGATACAGCCAATGTTTCTCTACCAAGTGGCTTAGGCTGTCTGGTAGAGATTGTTTGTAGGGTAAGAAGTGCTTGTAAGTGTTATTGTAGTGTTGGAGTGGTTTTGGATGTGTGTGTAGTCTGTGAGCCAAGTGTAATCAGCCTCGCATGCCGACTGGGTGCAAGCATACTTTACAGTAAGCGACACTGGTTCAACCACAGCACCCCTTATGTCCGCCAAAGCAGTATGTGGCCTGGAGAATATTCCCAAAGTTTCTTACCCTGGCGGGGCGCAAACCCTGGTTCTCCCCTGTACGAAAACACACACTTTACCACTGTACCACAGAGGTTCCTCTGATTATATATATACACACACACACACACACACACACACACACACACACACACACACTACAGCGTGTCGAAAAGAAACCAACTTACTGTTGCCAGGTTGAAACATAGTCAGAATGGTGCTCCTTTACAGTGACAGTAACACTACGAAAAAAAGGTTTCGACATATAAGTGCCCATTCCAGCAACTTGGATCTAAAAATAGTTATTTCTCAAAACAATTAGAAACAAATGCTATTTTTTGAGATGAACTAAAATGCAATTTGTGTTAAATTTCAATTTTAAAAATGAAAGTAACAATTGAAATAAATGTCTTCAAATCATACGAAAGGCATCATTCCATGAAAAAGAAAAAAAACAGTAGAAATGGTATGAACTTGAACACATCAAAAGTCTTGTTTACTTTCACTCTTCGGGAACAACCTGCGAGATCGCTTACATCGGACGAGCGTACTATGACGTGATTCATGCCCAAATACTTTACTTGTGGTTGATGTGACGTCCCTGACGCAGCATTCCACTCCTTGGGAATGGCAAGGGTACCCGTCTAGGACGATGGGTTAGCTTTCGTCCATTTGGCCCAGTGTATTCTTCAGCAATGGAGGAACTGTGGCAGAAGAAAGCTCTACCAGCTCAGTGTACATCTTGGCATCTGGCATCGAAGTTTATCTTCAGTGCCGATCTTTCAAATATTTTAACTGAGGCTTTGTTATAATTCTCATTCATCTGTGTTTGTTTCATCAATTTGATTGCCATCGAGCGTACGCTAACATCTTCATCAGCAACAGCCAACAACAGGATGTTCTCTGGGTGACAGAAGTAGTTATTGGCAAACACAGGGCGAATGATCACCTGATCCTCCACCGGCAGCTTTTGAAGGAGCTTCACCATGAAGAAGAAATTTTTGGCTCCTTCTTGACACGAGCTGTTGGCTTTCACCTCGAACCACACAGGAGCATAGTAGTTCACAGTGAATGAAACGAGACGTTTTAGGGTTGGTGATGGTTGCTCCTTTGACATGTAAAGTCGCAGTACGCGATTAGCTTTCGTAAGCCACGTTTCAAGATTTAGCGGTCCTGGTTGTGCAGATGGTCCCATACCTTCATTAGTATCTCCACTTGGCAATTACACTGCCAAACATGCACGGTACATGTAGCCCTGATCTTTGCTGAGGTCACTTACAACTCCTGGTAAAATGCAAGTTTTTCCAGCAACACGTTCATAAGCAACAACTGGAAGATGTTTGGAGTCAGATTCAAGCGACTGACCTACTTCTCTGCAGCCTCGTGGACCTGTTGTCGAACCATCAACTGCCTCGAAATACCTTCGGAAATTGATTTCAACAAGATGCAACAAACAAACAAGCCACTGTAGTGGTCTGCCAAGCTGTGTTTCGAGCTCACGGATCACTTCATTTCTCTTTCCAGTATTGACATGTGTCCCATCACAGACGATAGCTTGCAACGAATCTGTTGAATCTGTTTTTCGAATGACAGACATGACTTCCTTGGCAATATCTGCTGCTCTGTCACTTTCGGGAGAAACGTGGTCGATGTGAACGGCGTCCGGAAAAGCAGCTACTGAGTAGTGATCTTTCTTCACGATTCTCTGACCATCTGGGGTTTTCTTGAGCGTCTGATCGATTTTTCCATCGAAACCGATGCAAAACGATCTCCTTCAAGTCATTTTTATGCTGTTGCAATGTGACATCTCTCCAGTATTTTTTCTGACGGCGGAGTTTACTAGGTTCAACTTTATTTTCAACACAAAGAATATTCATATTTTTCAGTGCTGCATTCACAATGGGACAGATATCTCTAGTGCTTACTTGACATCGATCAGCTACACGACTCAGCTCAGGATAGACTAATCTGTTCTGACACTGTTCTGACTGTTTGCTTCCATCTACTTCTGCAGTATCATCATCAATATATTGATCATATTGTTCATCACAGCATCACTTTCGTCAATATCTTCATTATTTTGCTTAGTATCTCTAGCGGACTCTTCACAGAGCTTCCTTTTCATCACTCTATTTACAGCACTCTTATTTTGTGCTGTGTTCTTCTGGTCGATTCCACGAATATACATTTTTCTGCAACTATTTTGGTCAACCCAGAAAGGCTATTCCTCAGGCGATATCTTGTCAGCTCTAGTGCATTGACACTGAGACCTCTCACGTGCACTGAAGTTTTTGAAACATTTACAACGACTAATGTCAAATAAGGTGTCAAAGCTGGCGAGTTTCTCTATGTATGTGTTGGAAGTCCTTTTGCTCACTGGATATTTTCCTAAGCTCCTGTGCCTTTGCTATCAGGGGTTTCACACGAATAACAACACTGGTGTAATCAATAGTTGAGATGGAGGCTTTCTCGTAAATTCCTGCTACTTCAAGTGCAACAGTTTCCGCATAGGCTTCGGTGCTCAATGGCGGATTTGTAGATTTATGTTCCAAATACGCCTTTAACCCTATTCGGTGCACCCCGTATCATTTTTGATACGCCCTAACTAATTTTTGCCAACAAACTCTAGTTTGTAAGCAATGCATGGTCTCACGATTATTTTCTTGTTAAATTACTGGAAACACAACAAAATAGTGATTCTGAGCGAAAAAACTGGGTTGAAACGAGCGTTTTCTCTAAAATTAACGATTTTTCCCCGTGGAGAGCGCTAAACAAAAAGAAAACGCTCGAAGATGAGTGAAATATCTGGGACCTTAGCCTACGCTAGCCTAACGGGCATCAACACAGCTTCCAGACGTACGATACGTTTCCTATTTTCATTAAAACTACTTTATTTTCTATGTATTATTCGTTGTTCATACTTTATGACTCCTCATACCTAGTGAAATAGTTATTTCATTCACTAATTTTATTATCTATGTATTATTCATTGTTTTTTCTCTATGACTCCTCATACCCAATGAAATGGTTGTTCGTACACATACACACAGATACACACATGTGCATTGTATTGTGCACACAGATACACACACGTGCATTGTAATGTGCACACACACACACACACACACACACAAACCTCGCGGCTCTCGTGTAGACGTGCTGGACGACGGTTAGTTAGGCATTAATTAGGGGACGGGGTGGATGTGCTGACGGACGTAGTCATTGCTTTTATTTTCGACTATGTTGACGACCCAGTCGAAGATTACTTGGAAGAGGTAGTTGGCGATGATGATGATGATGACCTTGCCTTGGATAGAGTAGCTGAGGGCGACGATGTAGATGATGATCAGAATGTTGACAAAATGAAGAAGAGTGGGTACCACTCAGAAAGAGAAAGCCACTGGTGAAAAATAGATTAATCAGTTCTTTGGACCAGTGCTTGAACAAACATAATTATGACGAATTTGTCCTGCCACACGAGCTCAGGGAATATACCTGCATTTTAGAGAAACCCCAGAGAAAATTAGATATCGGTAAGTCAATAATATGGACCAATCATACAGAAGGTAGGCCTGTTGAGAAGGTATTGCCTAGTGAAGGATGTTTTGTTAGGAGAGGCAAGGTCAGCTAATACAGAAATAATGGCATGGGAGTTGTTTATAACATCTAATATGATTGATGGTATTGTAACCCATGCTAACACAAGGCATAATTACCGAAATTTCTAATACTGACTGCTGAAATACCAACACACGTCAAGATGACTGATGCCATAGAATTGAAAAGCTTTTTTGGCCTGCTCTATCCAAGAGGTTTGTTGGGACAAAATAAATATTGCTATAATCGTCTCTTCATGGAAGGGTTTGGTCACCCAATATTTGAAGCCGTCATGTCAGTAAAACGATTTGGTTTCTTACATGCCGACATAACTTTTAACAACATTGATACCAGACACCAGAGATGGGTACACGATCAACATTGATACCAGACACCAGAGATGGGTACACGATCAACATTGATACCAGACACCAGAGATGGGTACACGATCGGTTTGCAGCAATCAGGGAGCTTTTTGAACAGTTCAGTAATTGTTGTTGCTCAGTGTTAGAGCCAGGTGCCTTCTTGACCACTGATGAAACGTTGTATGGGTGCAGAACACAAATAGGGTTCAGACTACAATAAGAGCAAACCCGTACTCTACGGCCTCCAATATAAATCTATTAATGCTGTTAGATATCCATTTACCTTTAGGACAGCTGTATATTCAGGTAAACCTGGAGAGCCAGGACCACACTACATACGCGGTACAGTCCCAACAGTGAAAGCTCTGGTAAGTCAGTTACAAGACTCAGTCGACCTTAGAGGTAGGATTATTAGCCTGGATAGATTGTACACCAGTATAGAGTTGCTGGAGTGGCTTCAAATACAAGGTATCTCAGCCTTAGGTACTATAGATTCTACTAGGAAAGGCATACCACCAGAGATAGTCACAGAAAGGGAAGATAGGTCATACCAAGTTTACTGGAAGAAACACGGGGAGGAAATGACACTGAATCCTATGTAACACCCACCAAAAGCAAAGGTAAGAAAGATGTGTTACTTCTGAGCACAGTTTCCCCTATATTAGGCATTCCAAGGATGATGATTTGAAAAAAATATATATATATATATATATATATATATATATATATATATTGTATGATTTCACTAAAGGAGGCACTGACATTATGGATCAGAGAATAAGTTTTCATACAGTACACACTAAATCTAGAAGATGGACAGTGAATGCCCTTGGCTACATTGTCAACACTGCCAGAGTAAATTCACAGACAATTTATTCGTTATATAATAATCAGGACCCAAGAAAAATTGCTTCAATCTCCTATGGCTCGCAGTTAGTGAAGGCATTGTGTAATCTGCAAATTGAAAGAAGAAAAGTTCAGGCTTGTGGTCTGACCAGGAATACAATAGCTAAGATGAATCTGATGCTCGGACAGGGAGATGTAGAGGAGGCCGTCCCAGAAGTAACACATGAGAATAGGTCAGGCAAGCAGCACAAGTGTCATTCATGCCTGGAGTCTCTTTATGGTCCAGGATACACTCAGAATCGCCCCAAAGCAAAATCGTCCACGAAACAATGTCAAGTATGTCACAAGCACACCTGTGATCAGAATTGAAATAAAGTATGTATGAAATGCTATAGTAACATGCCCAATCAGTGAAAGTCTTGTTTTGGAAATTAAGAATGAATATGCATGTCTGTGAATATAGATTATGACTGAGTTTACGTTATATACGGATTATATTTTTGTTTAAAAATTTCCTTATATGATAGATGTAAATAGAGATACGGAAGGTGAGGATCTTGCAGCATAAGAATCCTCCGGCTTACTTATATTAGTTGTAAGTGTAGAGTAAAAAGGATGTTCGAGTGCGTAGGATCAAATACCGCCGGAAAATACATAGGAGCATAGGCATGGATAGCCCCAAGTTAACGGTTACTACTCTTTCGACCTGTGACGGGCTGTGGGTCACTGAGGGCCCTGTTAGTTAATTGGCACCCGGGATCTTTTTTACTTACCAGGGGTCGATGCAACAGGGGGTGGATCAGCTGAAATGAAGCATGGTCTCGCAGTGTAGAGAAGGAGCTGGGGGCCTGATTGCTGTCTCCCTTGAAAGCGCCAGGCAAGGCTCTGGACCTAACCCCTCATATCCACACTGTGCCTGTGCATTACCCAGGGAACAGCTTGTTCTCCGGTTACAAGAGATATAGGGTTTAACCAGGAAGCTACAGGCTGCTCTAAGCGATTCAGTAATCCAAAGACTGGCACGTTTCCTGGTTAACAGTCTACTCGTAAGAATTTAATGGTGATCCCGCATGTACGGAGCTTTGGCTGGCAGCTGCATTTTCTCGTGGTGACTACTAACAGAGGATCAAGGGACTGACTTCTGGAGAGACTGACTGGCTGACCGACAAAGGTCTCAGTGATAGGCTAGTGATTGACCAGTGGGAAATTACTAATAAACTGACATCAGAAGGACAGTCTACTGACTAATTTGTCGGTATTTTGGGATTGACTGCCCCACTGAATAACCATTGATTTATACTGTATACTGATGATGTTTTGGGTATAACTATTCATAATTGAATATTTGTTATTGCATTGCTCTGAATACTCCTTGGGGCGTAGCATGAGCAGATAGAGCTACCGTGCCCTTTGAATAATTGGTTATAACTAAATATTTCTCTGTGCCCTTCAATTTTAATTTGCAGTACTCAGATTTAGAAATACCTATATAATATATTGGTGACAACAGATTCAGCCTTCTCAAGGACCTCCTTCAGCTGTAAGGAGTGAGAAGCAGGTAGACCTTTATTATAGAACAGAGGGGCAGGCAGAATAGGAGGTAGGTAAGGCACAAGGCTGTTGATGTGGAATTTTGCAATTATTATGCAATATGTATGCCTTTTCAAGCATTTATCTCCCGTACATCTACCGCCTTCTGCCTTATCTACCTCCTGTACTCCCCGGCCCTTTCTCACTCGCCATCCATTTGTATGATAAAGGTCTACCTGTTTCTCACTCCTTAGTTATACGTGAAGTGGGTCCATGAGAAGGTCGAGTCTGTTTTGTTCTCACGAATAGATTATATTTCACACACCAACACAATCCTCACAAACCACCACAGACCTCACACACGAGCACAGTCCTCACTCACCAACCCAGTCCTCACACACCAACGCAATCGTCACACACCAACACAGTCCTCACACACCACCAGTCCTCACACCACCACTGTCCTCACTCATCAACACAATCCTCACACACCACCACAGTCCTCACACACCAACACAGTCCTCACGCACCAACTCAGTCCTCACCCCACACGTGTAAAATTAATAAGAATAATCTTTTACTTCTATAAATTCATTATTATATAGTTGTAATGACATTTGAAAAATAAATAACTACTTTCTAAAGGGAGGAGGTTGGGGAAAGTGGTTGGTGGGATACATGGCGAGTTGGGTCCTCGTCCCGTATCCAGGTTACACACTTTTTGAGTGTGGCTGAAACTCGCGTAGCTAAATATTATATTCAGTCATTAGAAAGAAATATATGGTAGTATTCTCATCATCATCATTATGAACTTTCCATTTTTTAGTCCACAGCAGGACTGGACTCTTCACTTAGGGAGGTTTTAGTCAGGAAGCCCTAACCCACGGCCCTGCACAGTTGTTGACTTTATACACGGGTTTTATTCGCTCCTGTGTAGAGCACAGCTGTCATGTGTGGGGAGGCTTCACACACAGTTCTTCTCAACAGGATGGAGTCGGAGACTTTTCGTCTCATTAACTTTCCTCTTACTGGCTCCCTTCAACCTCTGTCTCTTCGCGGCACTGTTGCATCAGTCTCTTTTCTATCGCCACTTCAATGGTCACTGCTCCTCTGAACTGTCTGCTTGCATCCCTCCACCACCACAGCAGGCACACCAGCACCCGTCTTAGCAACAAACTCAGCCCTTTTCTGTCCAACTCTTTAATGCAAGAGTTAACCGTTGCTCCAGTCATTCATGTATGCAACAGGTCAACTCTGGAATTGTCTCCATCTCTGTTTTTTTTTTTTTTTTTTTACTGCCTACGGTCTCCAGTCTTTCATACACAGTGTGTCCAGGCATCTCGAAATGAACTGATCTTGAATTTGGCTCTGCTGTCGTTTTTTTCTTGGAGGGAGCAATTTGCAGGTCCTGCCCTTTGGTTCCTTCTTTCTTGCATAAAAAAAAATACTCGCATGTATAACCAGGTATTATTTACATGCTTACATTATTAGATTTCCTTGACTAATAGCTACCTCTCCATCAACTAGTCTACCTAGCAGTAAATCCACTGAAAGTGGGTTTAGGAGTTATGAAGGTGAGGAAGAAAGAGAGTATTAGCGGTGGCGAGAGAGAGAGATGGTGGTGAGAAAAAAGCGGTGGTAGTGAGACGGAGAGTATGGTAGAAGGGAATATAGTGGTGTGTGTGAGGGTGATGGAGGGAGGGAAGGTGGTGGTGAGGAAGATGGGAGGTGGTGAGTGTGAGGGAGGAAGGGTGGTGATGATGATGAGGAAGATGTGTAAGCTATCAACTTCCATGTTATGGACGGTGTGTGTGTGAGAGACAACAGTAAACGGTTTATTGATACTGCAGCCCTCAGACTGAAAATATAGCCTACGGCTTTGATATATGGCGAACATGATAAGCGTTGGTGAATGGTAAAATATTTTATCATTTGATATTTACATTAATTTTAAATTTGATAATAGTTAAATGTGTGTGTGTGTGTGTGTGTGTGTGTGTGTGTGTGTGTTTCAGTGCGCGCGGGTGCGGTACGATATGTTTGGCGGCGCTTGCCTTGCAACGGCGCCGACGTGTTCGAATGCGTTCCTTTCACTTCGTCAAACCAATAATATTACTCAAGATTCTTTTCTCGATACTAGGGTCGTAAGTGTGGGAAATCGCCAAGGGTTGCACCGAATAGGGTTAAGACATCACAGCTAGTGGGCAATTGATTTACCGGAAGACTGCGTAATGAGCCAAAAATAGTCTTTCGTGTTTTCTCGTGTGCTGCAACTGGCCATGATTCCAGTAAAATACACAAACTCATACAAAATTCAAAACTGTTAACCAGTACCAGTTCGTGTAGTTGGTAACAGTAATGCAAAACAATGGGTTATCATTTACAGAGTTGCTAATCATCGGTAATCACTGAATGCTTGGAGCGTCAGTGCCGTAAAAACTAAACTGAAAGTTGCTGGAGTACCACTGACTCATTTTTAAAAATACAATTACTTCATGTGAAAACATACTATAGGTCATCAAAATAGCCATGTTTCATCGAATTTTAAATTTTTGACCTACCCTATCTATCTATCTATCTATGTCTATATCATTATCTATCTATTTATATCTATACCTATCTATCTATCTATCTATCTGTCTATCTGTCTATCTATCTATCTATCTATTTATATATGGAGACTCATTTGACCTCCAGTTCGGATATAGGCTATATGAGATTGACATCGGAGGTCATTTGAGATCACTGGTAGGAGATCATTTGAGGTCACTGGTAATACGTGCTTAAACAACTGGACCCAGCAGCCATTTTATGGAATGAAAACTCACTTGACCTCCAGTTTGGACATATGCTATGTGAGACTGACCACTGAGGTCATTTGAAGACGCCGATCAGAGGTCATTTTGTAGGCATTATATAGGCACTAGTACAGTATATATCTCATAAAACAGTGTGCAGGATGTAGTGTCTGCTGGAGACATACACAGTAGACCAGACGACCAAGAATTTCATGACGTATTCAAACACGTGGGGTAACCAGCTCTAGTCGGTTAGTCCACGTGAATGGGAATCTACCAGACACTAAATCACATAACACATCCTCTCCAAGCTGCATATAATGTTGGAGAGATTCCCTTCCGGCCATTCCTCATATAATGAGTAATGACACTTGATACTGATTTCCTAATCATATTGCATCATTATGATGAGATTGCAGCCTCATCAATGACCTTGAGTAAATCGAGTGGATGATGCTGGGTAGCTTCAGAACCCAGGGGTATTTTGCCTACAGCGTGGTGGTTTGGCTTTACCACAGGTGCTGGTGCACCAATGTTGCTTGCGTTTACTTGTACGCTCCAGCAGGACTCAACTTTTATTGTACTGTAGGTCCAGCTTATCCTTTGCTGCGTTCCACTTTATCAGCCTGTATGATTACAGGGTGCATAAAACACTCCTTACTTAACATATAAAATTGCATTGTTCACTGTATTACTTAATGTTTTTATTAGTTGTAAACTGGACCTCATTTAGACTGCTGCGAGGTGAAAGTGTGTTCAATGGTCTGTCAGTATAGCCATTAAAACCGCGACTTTGGCTGCTATCTTGGCATGAGTGTGAATAGGTCGGTGAAGTGCATTACCAGACTCCCTGCACAAACACACGTAGACTATGCTCAGTTTTACACTATCTCAGCAGCACCACGCCACCGACATATTTTGTGTAGTCGTGGCCACATACTAAAGCCTTGTGTTATACTGGCAGAAGACGGACAGACCTGCATATTGTGGCCAGTATTGCAGTTCGTTACATGTCCGTTTATCACACACAAACGTTGCAGACGTCATCTACTGTGTTAACATGGATCTGGATTGGCCAGCTGTATTACTGGACCCCTGCTAAAACAAGGATAGACTACACAATTTTCCAAGCACCACCACACGACGGAAATGCCTCTGTAATAGTGAATACTAGTCCGATACTATCCTTGCAATTTCATGACAGACAATGGACACACATAGTATATTAATTGTAGGGCAAAAGGAAGCAGGATACAATATCATGATATGTAATGTGTATCGGGCACTGTGGTGGTGGTAATTATAGATGGGAAGCGAAACGTCGTCATAGCATAGTTGTTTAGAGCTATCATACGAGATTCATAATAACCTCAAGTTCGACAGATATCCGTTATGCCGTGTTCCAGTTAGAAATGGAATAGAATATTTGGCAGGTAAGGGGCGACTTGAGGAGAGGTTGGTCAGTGGAACGGGGTATTAGAAGAGGAAGAAAATGTTGCAGTAAGGGTGGGAGGGCTTGATCACCCTGCTTGGTGGCAAGGTGTGCATGGAAGCGGACTACTGTAGGGTAGGAGCGAGTGAGGAGATGGGCAGGTGGGAGTAGGGTAATTACCAGCGTATGTGATGTTTCGTGTTGGTAAGGGAAATGTTGTTCCCTCTGGATGAACAGTGTGTGAGTGTAGAAACACGATTAAGTAATATAATGCGTCTGGAGCTAAGGAGGGAATGAATGTGTAATACTTGTATGGAAACTAATGTATGAATGGTTTGAAGAGAATATAATAAACGATGATCAGTGTTTGTGGATGTTGTGTTACAACCATCGATTCTAATGAAATAGCACTCTAAGTAAGCGACACCATTTGTGGACTGGACACCGTAATCATGAATTCAGTTATCATAATACCAGATGTTTCATTATGCAAATACATTTTCTCATTACCTCTGCGTGATCCATCAGTATAATGACTGCACAACATTTGCGCACAAGCCAATAGCTGTCTGACACTCAAAGTAACTATAATCCTATGCAACCGGACATCTGCATATACCATGGTTTGCGAATATGATAACTGTTTTTCCTCACAATAAAACAGACTGGATGATGCACAACATAGCATGACCGTTGTGTCCTATTGGTAATCATGAATCATTTATTGGTCACCCTGGTTCAGCCACAGAAATGTTACAGCAGTTGAGTCACACACTAGACTCAGATGAACCACGTTTCGAGACACCATTTATGCACAAGTACAGTTGTTCAACACACTGTGACGAACATTAAAACTCCAACATTCATTAAAAACACGTTACTGCATACGGAGTTACAGATCACCTCAGAACATCTGTATAATCACAGTCTGCATCCTTCGTAACGAAACACGACGAAGTTTCGATACATGTGCCCCCACCACCTGTCCCCACTGCCCTCCGTTCCACCTCGCCTCACAATGACCTCCTGTTAGAGAAAAAACGGGTGCCAGTGGTAATACAGTACTGTTTGTTTTTCTCTCTACCTTCCACGATACTTACGTGGCAAACATTTGTATTTGCGGACAAAGTATGATTTGACAGCACATAGTTTCTGTGGATACTAGATACTGTAGTGGAGGGGAAGCTCTGCCGGATCTGCCCATTGACTTACTATTACTACGATGCAAACAAACACAGTGGTGCCACATTTCACCAAACACACCATCCGTTGTCTTCGTTAGAAGTGGAGGTAACTTCAGTATATTACAAACACAGTGCACGGTTCCGAAGACCGCTTGTGGTAGACAGTACCTCACCAGTGTCGGACCAGGGTCCCTCACATCGCAAGGTGTGGGGAAATATAATGAACTTTGGCTCCCAGAGTCCCAGGTGGACGTAGCAGCTTCTCCATCCAGGTGCATAGTGCCAGTACGTGCACGGTCCTTGTTAGTGCTACAAGATGATAACCTCACCATGGTAGAAACTGCTGTATTTTTTGTTGCACCTAACACTTAACGACTTTGCTCAACTGAGACTGGGTGATAAGAGCGTGGGTGTTAAGTGTCATCTCCAGTGTCAGTCCAGCTAACATAAGACGATTTCTCTCAGATTAACATGAGGCTTTCGAGCCTGCGAGAACTGACGGTTATACTATTAACACCAAATGTCCGGACAGATATAAAATTCTATTCTACTTTATGTGTAAAAATACTACAGGATTTAGCTGAAGGTTAGTTATATAAGTCTACGGGTGTTAATGTTTCATCATCATCATCATCATCAACCCAACCTCGCTTTTCTACTCTGGGATGGGGTGCGGTACAGTGTAGAAAGCAGAGAGAGAACTGATAGAAGATGAACTAGTTAATAGTGTGCCTAATACTGAGGTGAAGTAATTATTTCGGGGCTTGAATTGTGAGTGAATGAGTCTTGCCCCATTCTATTTGGCATACTGATAATTAGTTCTTACTCTATCATGATGATGGTGATTAACACCTCTTGAGTTCCTGACTCCACCTCACAGGCATGACTTTCCACACGTATGTGGTTCAAATTACCAGTTATCATTAGCCAGTCCGACGGCTATCAAGTCACCACGTGAAAACAGGGGTGCCGAACCCTTGCCGTGCAAAATTATTTCAACCAACTCGAAATCCTCTCGCCTCCCTAATCTCAGAATTATCCACTTCTCTCTCTCTCTCTCTCACACACACACACACACACACACACACACACACACACACACACACACACACACACATACACACACTTACTATATCTATCCATCGTCTTGAACAGTTGGGCCTAATCTCACCTTTAGACTCACCCAGATACACACTTTTTGATAAACACCCTCCTCATATCCAATCATTCCAAATAACTGCTCGGTCTAAATACGTTGTTCTCATCTCTGTTCGCCACAGTTTTCCTTTACTGTACATGTTACACGAATCACATTATTCAGATTACTTTTCACTCCCTGCATTCTACACCCATTCCTCAGTATTAAGCAAAATATCTCACTGAGCAAAAATTATTTTGTACTTCCCTAAACAAACCAAAATAGTGCCCTCCATCATCAATAACCCGAGCCCTGATTCCCACCTAAGAGACAGGATGAGGTCGGAAACATCAACGAGAACAGAGAAAGCATAAAAGTGGAGTCATCAAACCTTATGCAGAGTAAACCTTACTATGTAACATTCACACACCATCCAACTACTTGAGAATCTGGGTCTATTTCACTGGGAAAGCTTCTCCTTTCGGCCAGTTCCAAAGATTCCTAAGGTGCACTTCCATTAGTTTTAGAGGGTCTGGGATTTACTGAGCCAACAGAAACATTTCATTCTGATTCTCCAAAAGAATTAGTTATAAATCAGGGAATGGGCGTTATGACGGGTGTGTAGTAACTATATCAGATTGCATTCTCAAATCCATTTCCATCCAGCTACCGAATTCAAAAGTTAACTGATGCAACAGGTCTTTGGAACTGTCTTCTTCTGTATGAATATCCTCCTTATTCTGGGGATCTCCAGTCTTAAACAGTACATATACAGGCATCTCGAAATGATCAGATTATCTTCCCTTTTCTGATTAGTTTTTCCAGGAAATAAAACTTTTTCCATAGACATCCCGCCTTTGGTTTCTTAATTTTTTAATTTTAATATGGGGTTGCTGCAAAACAGAACACGACTTAAGCACATTATAGACAGATTGTAGACACTCGTATAGCCATGAGCTGAAGTTCGCCAACACTTTTCTACTGGATATGATAGTGGTAGGATTAATTTGGTGCATTATCGTGCTGTCCAATATGAAAGACACGGAGAGAATATGACGAGGAGGGATACCCTTGTCGTTTGGTAAGGAATGAGAAATAAGGAACGCTGGACACAATATTGACAGATGATTTTTGTCGAACTTATGTTCATGGCTGTACATTTTGTGAATCTGAACTAGATTACGTGCAGTTTTATTATATGGTGTTTCAGTTTGTGGGAGGTGGGGGCGCCCATCATCCACCCACTTAGTGTAGTGGTACCCTGTGTTTAGGGTAGCTCTACATCGAGTGGCAAGCCAAATGATTTCCTGTAAACCAGGAAATCACTTATAACCTCATAACCAACCGACATGTGTTCCCTACGTGACAGCAAGTGGGTTGGCGGAGGGTTAGTGCCCCTTCCCAGAAAACAACTAACTAAACATACGAACAAGAAGCCACGGACCAGAACTAACCAAATGATGACGACTAAGGACCGTACAAAGACATGTTATGGACGGCGACCTGGAATGTAAGGGGTGCAAATGATGAGGTGAAAGAGAGAGATTGTCCAGGTGTTTGAGGGTGCGCAAGTGGATGTATGTGGATTAACTGGAACTAAATGGTGAGGTGAGAGTGTGAGAGAATGGGAGTATGGATGGGGTATATGTGCAGTAGGTGAGAATGAGAGGGCAAAAGAAGAAGTGTGTATTGTTGTGAGTTACAGATGGAAGGAGAATATAAGAGAGTATAGATCAGTTGGTTCAAGGATTGTTTGGGTAAGACTGAAAGTTGGACTTCAAATGTGGGCAATTGTGTGCGTGTATGTGCCAATGCAAGATCATGCAAGCAGAGTGAGAGAAGAGTTCTGGACACATGTGGAAGTGTGCATGGAAAAGATTCAGAGGAATGAGAGAGTGTTTTTGATTGGTGATATGAATGGTAAAGTAAGGAATGTGCAGGTGGATGGAGTAGTTGGTGAGTGGGGTGTGCCTACTGAGATAGATGAGAATGGCAGTGTATTAGTGGACATCTGTGCCGGGAAGAGGTTGGTGATAACCAAGACCCTCTTCAGGCACAAAATGATCCACAGGTATACATGGCGAGTGATAAGAAGGGTGGATGGTGAACCGAATGAAAGGAAGACAATGATTGATTATGTGTGTGTGGATGAAAGGATGCGAAGATGTGTAATGGATGCGAGAGCATATAGAGGTTGGGGAAGTGGACTTTCTGAACACCACTTGATGGTGGTCAGAATCAAGGTCCAAGTAAAATGGAGACATGGAAGAAGGGAAGGATGGGAGGAAGGAGTAGATGTAAGGAGAGTGGAAAGGTTAAAAGAGGATGAGAAAAAGGCAGAATATAGGAGAGAAGTGGAGGGACGATTGGGAAAATATGAGTTGGAGCAGATGTGGGACGTGGAAGGTGTGTGCAAGATATACACAGAGGAAGTATGTGCAGCATGTGAGGTGGTGTGTGGGGTGAAGTGAAGATGAAATGGTGTGGGGTGCAAGGAACAGCATGGTGGAATGAAGAGGTGAGACAGGCCGTGGCACAAAAGAAAGCATATAATGAATGGATGAGAAATAGAGACGTGGAAGAAGCTGAGAGACGGAAGAGAGAGTTATACGTAGAGAGGAAGGGAGAGGTGAAAAGATTGGTAAGAAAGAGTAAGAAGAGAGTAGATGAGGAATTTGAGTGTCAAGTGAACGGAATGTAGGATAATATTCTGGAAAGAGTGAAGAGAGTAAGACAGGGTGGCAATGAAGTTAGTAAGGGAGTGAAAATAAAAATGGCAGATTACTAGCTGAGATGGGAGAATAAGTGAGCAGATGGAGAGAGCACTTTAATGAATTGTTGAACATAAAGAATGAAAGTAATGCGAGTATAAGTGGCTGGGGAATGACTGGGAGAAGGAGGGAGGTGAGAAGATAGGAAGAAATCAGTAGGATGGAAGTTGTGGAAGCAATGAAGAAAGTCAAAATGGGGAAAGCCCCGGGAATTGATGGAGTGTGTGGTGAAATGCTGAAGCATTGGGGAGAGATAGCAGCAGAATGGATGTGGAAGATGTGCAGATTGGCTTGGAGGAAGGTAAAGTCCTGGATGATTAGAAGTCAGGTATAATTATTCCCTTGTACAAGGGGAAAGGGGAAAATGAAGTGTGTGGTAATCACAGGGGCTTTTGTCTTCAACACCCCTATGCCCAAAGACCCGGAATTTTCTGTGCACGCCAGGCCGACGCCGGGGCCATTTTTTGAAGTTTTGAAAATTGATTTTTTTTCTTATCATATTGAAGAGAAAGTTCAGATGCACATAATAGTGCAAATCCCAGCTTCCTAGACCCATTTTGTGGCTGGCAATGGAGCGTGGAAGTTGCAGAAATATGGGCAACCTATATACGCCGCCCGGGGGCGCTGCCGCAACGCAACTGGGCAGGTGTTGTTATTTTTTTTACCTCCCAAAACAATGCGAATGGTGCTGAAATGTTATGCATATATGAGATATGATGATATTGAATGATTTCAGTACATAATCTGTTAGGAATGGCCGGAAAAAAAAAATTATGAATACTGTTTCACCCTTTTGATATAAAATATGTTTATGGTAGTTTCGAGTTACATTTTACGTTATCGTTGTGCCCATGCTTGGAAAAGGGAGCGAAAGAGTTGAATTTTCGGTCCTAAATGAGAAAACTGCACGTCCTCCAAGGCTAGACTCTGCCACGGGAGAATAAAATGGAGGGTCAGATCCGATTAGCATTACGGAAGTTTAGTCGCAACTTCCAGCTCCCACACCACGAGCATGGCTAAAAATAGAATCGTAATGCAGTTTCAGAACTATGAATAAGTCTAATTTTTACGAATACAGATACAAAGCAGAAATAAATACGCTTACAGATGGGTGAAAACGTATTTTTCCCCTAATAACATGTTCATCTTTTTCTATCATCTTACGTTCATCTTTATAATTTTACCTTGTTATTTTCGCAATAAATGTTGCTGTCTCGTAAACAGAGTGGTTGTGTGTGTTTTGCAAGGGAGGAAAAAGATGGTATTTTCTGTCTGGGTCGAGATAATGGGTGTAACTATGTGTTTTTAGGCATGGCCACGAGCGAAAAAATCGTTCATCCACTCGCCACGACAGCAGATGGTGAACTGACAGATGATAATATGTGAGAGGGTGAAGTCAAGGTCAGTCTCATGTCCCAGATTTTCGTTCACTCCTCGAAGGTTTTCACAGTTTTCTACAAGTTGCACTGCATCAAATGATCCAAACCACTACAGCAAACTTGAGCAAATAGGTAAAGATACCAAGACAAAAATGTATTTTTCACATATTATCATGTCTTTTTTTGTATGTGCCTGTATTACTTCATATTCGTAAACAGGTGGCCGTGTGTGTTTTGCAAGAGAGGACAAAGGTGATATGTTCTGCCTGGGTCGAGATAGTGGGTGAGGTTGTGCTTGTTTAGGCATGGCCAAGAGTGAAAAAATCGAAAATGCATTCATCAAAGCAGCAGGCTCTGAACTGCTTGATGAGGTGTATGGGAGTGCAGTGTAGGTCAGTCTGAAGATGTTCAGAACGTTCATTCACTTCCCAAAATTTTTTGCAGTTTTTTATAGGCCGCGCTCAAATGACGCCTGCGACAACTGATCGGCTAAACGTCATTCGACGCCTGCTGCCACGGAGGGGTTAGTGTAATAGGAAAAGTATATGGTAGGATACTTATTGACAGAGTTAGGGAAATAACAAAGGAATTAGTTGGAGAAGAACAGGGAGGGTTTAGGAAGGGAAGAGGTTGTGTAGATCAGATATTCATTCTTAGATCTTTATTGGAAAAGTGTCTAGAGAAGGGAAAGAAGTTGTATGCAGCCTTCATGGATTTGGAGAAAGTATATATGACAGGGTGGATAGACAAGGATTATGGAATGTATTAAGAATATAATTATGAAATAGATGGGAAGTTGCCGAATGCTGTGATGAGTAAATATGAGGGTGCTATGGCTGCAGTACATGTGGATAGTGAACTGAGTGAGTTTTTCTATTTGAAGGTTGGGTTGAAACAGGAATGTGTCATGTCTCCATGGTTGTTCAGTCTGTTTAAGCATGAGGTTATAAAAGAGATACAAGGTAGAGTAGTGGATGTTGGAGTGGACCTAATGAGAGAGGGCAGTGTTTGGAAACTCCCTGTACTATTGTTTGCAGATGATACTGTTTGTTGCGTGAAGATGAAGGGGAGCTGCAAGGCTTGCTGGATGAGTTTGGGGGTGTGTAAGAAACGGAATTTAAAGGTGAATGTAGGGAAGAGTACAGTTATGGTCTTCAGGAGAGGTGAAGTCAGTGAATGTAGCGAGGTTGGATGGTGAGGAAATGGAAAATGTGAGTACGTTTAAGTACTTGGGTAGTGTCATGAGTAAGGATGGAAGTTTGGAAGGTGAAGTGCTTGAAAGGGTACAACAAGGAAAAAAGGGTGCTGGTTCCTTGAAGGCAGTGATAAGAAACAGGGAAGTGAGCATGGAAGTGAAAAAGTTATTATATAACAGTATTGTGATACCAACTCTGACGTATGGAAGTGAAGCTTGGACCTTGCTGGAGGGACACAAGTCAAGAGTGAGAACAGTGGAAATGAGTTATTTGAGAGGAGCCTGTGGAGTCACATGGAGAGACAGACTGACAAATGAGGATGTGAAGGAGTGCTGTGGTGAGAATGTGGATTTGACAGGAAGCATTAGGTGAAACACACGGAGGTGGTTTGGCCATGTGGAAAGGATGGAGAGTGGGAGACTGACGAGGAGAGTGTATGTGAGTGTGGTGAAGGGGGAGAGAAGGAGGGGAATGCCAAGGATGAGATGGAGGGATGGAGTGGAGAGGTATATGAGAGAGGGGAGTGTGAGTTGGGAGCAGGGCAGTGAAATGGCGGGGGACAGGGTGACGTGGAGGCGATTTGTTTGTAACCATCCCGTATAAGGGATTAAGGTGTCTGGCAATACATAAATAGATAGTTTCAGTTATTTTATTAATACTGCAACTTGGTATCCCATGTCTTGCTGAGCATAAAATTGGGTCCTTCTGCAGAAGACTGAGCATCTCTGGATTAGACTGACGGACCCAGAAGTCCTGCTGTTCTGTTGTACTACATGCAACAGATGAGGACATACGCTTTTATATGTTATTACATTGGCACTATTACCCATATTCAAAGGCTCTCTGTTTCGGAACTGGTATATTGTTAGTAGTAGGAGTGAGATGCTATTACTTGGTAATGGCCTTACTGAAGATCTGTTAACACCTTGATAATGAAAGTCTTTAAAACGTTCATTGACCAGGCTTTGGTCCGATTTCGTGCGCTTTCAGTAATTCTTTCACAAGTACGTTGGAGTTGTTGGCCAAGGCTAATTTAGACATGAACTTAGAAGATTCTAGACTGAAGTTGCCTTTCCCATGCAGTCAATCCTCCTCCTTTCGGGAGATATAGAGGGAGATGAAGACTTTTTATTTTTATTTATTTATTATTATTTTTTTTTTAACAGTAGAGTCGCCTTGTTATATCGTAACAACACTTGAAGGCACTCCTCTCCTGCACCGCAACTGTATTATGACGCACTTTACTGGATGGCTACTGTATAATTATGCATATACTGAATATCTCATTATTTGGACGACATTTGGTGTTTGCCTAAGCTGTAGCTTCTTCGAAAGAAACACAATATTAGCAGTGTTAACAGTTAATGCTTGTATCATCATGCACTAAAATTTGGAATGATTATTAAAATTTTCTCGGGATTCTGGCCACTTTAAGTGAAATCTTTGGCCTTATGATCTTCAGGGCAAATTTTTGAGCACTTAAATTATTTTGAATTCCTTTTCCCACCATAGTTAAGTGTCTGACAATATTACTGAAAATCTTATAAACATACACTGTCTTGGAAAGTGCTGCTCATATTTCATTATTACTCAGCGCCATTATAGTAAATGTGCCACTTTCTTCAGTGTCCTTTCAGATAAATTGAAAAAAGGCAAGCAATTTTTTACTACCTCCAAGAAATTCCAGTATTTCGTGTCATTTGTGTGATTCCTTTTTTTATTGTCCCGAACTGTAGCCAAATGCACAATAGTTAAATTTTTGATGTACTCATAAATACTGTACCTCCTACATAATACTTGCTCAAATGAATATTATTGTTGTACAAGTAATTTAAAACACTGAGTTTGTTGTGATATTAGAAAATCCTCAAACAGAACTACTTGAAATTTCAGTCAGGAATAATTTGAGAAGTCTAAATCTAGTGCAGTAACAAAAAATCTTTTTAACAACGTAGGACTTAAAAGAATTAAACTTTAATAAACAATGAAAATTTGGTATTGATGTCAAGTAAACCATTTATGTTGGAACACTAACGAATGATTTAAAATCATATACTTCCATTTTTTTTTTTTCTTTTTCATTGACGACCACCCAATGACCAAAAGTAATTGCACTATATGGCAGTTAATAAAATATCATAATTAGGATCTCGAAATTTAGCCGCCAGTCGGAGCTCCTTGAAGTGAGAATGTCAAACTTACCACAGCCTAGTATCCTTATTATTTAAATGAGTGGTAAACAGGTATAGAATAAGGAAAGATGAGCATTACTCCTTCCAGTGTTAACCTCTAACATAGCACCAGGGACCTCGTTTGGGTGGGAGACATGCGGACGTGTCCCCCCCACTTTTTGGAGCCTGGGGAACAGTGTATCTTTTGTCCTCCCCCCCCAAACAATTTTCTAGGTGAAATTTTTCAGCATGAATAGCTTTACGCCGTTTTTCTTTTTTTTTCTTTTTTCTTTTTTTCCTTAATGGAAAAATCCTTTCTATACAGTACAATACAGCTAAGGTGATATGAGAATCATTCCCTGGTGAGCGGGGCAGGTCGAGTGGTCACCTGAGTCAAGGTTTAAGAGAGGTTAATCCCACCAGATGTATTTACTTAGGTCAGTCTTGACGTATGCACAATCCCTGATGCCTAAGCCAACGAGAATCATACCAAAAGAATAAGTAGTGGAAAACAGAAATTCTCTTGGTTACCACCACAGCAGTAGTACAAAACAGAATACCAGACTAGGGGTGGGTGCGGGTGCAAATTTTAATTTACACATATGTGCTAAGTGGAGAGAGAGAGAGAGAGAGAGAGAGAGAGAGAGAGAGAGAGAGAGAGAGAGAGAGATACAAAACCGCAAAGGAAAGTAGAAAAAAACGATAGTATCATGAATGTGGGAAGGTGTGTGTGCTCGGGACACTCACGCCAGATCCCGAGTTTTCACTGGCCTATCCGTTCCGCCATTTTTCTTCCAGCAGCCAGTCTAAATACAGGGTTTATTTCCGAATATAAACAGATAGTATGGACACCATTGCCTCTCGTATGGTAGGTGCTGTGCCGATGTGTGGTATATTTCATCACAATTTCGTAGGTTATTACGCAAAAGAGCTGAACTTCCTTATATGTAATGAGAGATAAAGACAGCAGGTAAATGATGCACTAAGAGTATAGTGTTGACAGTGCCTTTTTCCAGTACTAAAGGTGCACAAGGAATTTGCTGTACCGAAAAAAAAAGAAAAAGTTTTGAGGTAGAACGGGCGGAAGTTAATATCCATATATCGATAATTATACCATCTACGAGAGTGACCACGATGACCAGTGATACTAGTGACAAGGAGATGTCTTCTGCTATGGAAAATCCAGTGCCTTCCAATTTATTGGTGGTGCGCACAAAGTAGTATGATGCCGATTGTGTCCCCCCCACATTCGCAGACAAAACGAGGCCCCCGCATAGCACTGCCTCATATTATTCCTTTGTATAATTCTTTGTGTGAAATATTGATTATCTTTCGATGGTATTAAATAATGAAGGCACAGCATTTTTACTTTTTATTCGCCAACATTTCATTGAGCACAAATGGCAATGTAAAGCTCAGCCATCACTTTCTAGGGCGAGTGTACCAAAACTGCTATGAGCGTTAAATACTTGCCTTTTTTTTTTTTTTTTTTTTTTTAACGCCCTTTCCACAGATACAAATTTTATGGCTGTATTTTTTAAAATTAAAAAAATGCGTGTTCTTTGGCCTTGATTTTTTTTGTCACTGAGTTTGGCGTTCGCCCGAGCGTGTCGACTGCTCAAATATGCACACCATAAAGTGGAGAGGATTCACTTGATTACGATCGTCAAAACTGATCCATAATTCCGGCCTGTAAAGCACAAACGAACATACGATTACAAAGGAGTGGACAGATGGAAAATTCTTTTCACGTGGTATGTTGCACAACGCCCTTGAATTTAAATTTAGGAATACAGTATATATCGCAATATATTTTATTAACTAACCTCTGTCAGTAACAAGTATTTACGGTGCTTAGCGGACTTAGAGAGAGAGAGAGAGAGAGAGAGAGAGAGAGAGAGAGAGAGAGAGATTCTTCCACAAAAGAACAGGGGGCAAATGGACCTGGATAAAAACAAATGGAGAAACAAAGAAAAAAATGACTTCATTACAGCATATGAGATTAACGCGATTATTAATGTCACAGTGATCAGCAAAGGAATTACAGGAAGTGACCATAGAGTAGTGTGTTGCACAGCCAGATTCAGTTTCAGAGGTGAAGGAAAGAAGTTGATTAAAAATGAAAAGGTATGCCCAGTAAAAGAATTGGTGAATGGGGTGTGCCTGCAGAAGCGGATAAGAAGGGAATGGCAGTGCTCTAGTGGACATTTGTGCTGGGAAGGAGGTGGTGTTGGCGAATACCCTCTTTAGGCACACAATGATCCACAGGTATACATGGTAAGTGATGAGAAGGCTGGGTGGTGCACTGAATGAAAGGAAGGCAATGACTGAGGATGTGCTTGTGGATGAGAGAATGAGAAGGTATGTACTGGATACTACAGAATTCAGAGGTTGGGGGAGTGGACTTTCTGACCACCACTTGGTGGTGGTGAAAGTCAAGACATAAATGTCATGGATGAGTAACAGGAGAGTAGGGAAGGAGGAAATAGTCCAATCAAAGAGCGTAGAAAGACTGCAAAAAAACTGAAAAAAAATGGCAGAATATAAGAGAGAAGTGGAGGGGCGATTGGGTAAATATGATTTGGAACAGACTGGGGATGTGAAAGGTGTTTGCAAGTTAATTACAGAAGAAATCTATACAGCGTGTGAGGTGGTGTGTGGGGTGAAGAGAATACGAAAGCAGGTGCAAGGAAAAGCATGGTGGAATGAATACATGAGACAAGCTGTGGCGCAGAAAAAGAAAGCATATAGTGAGTGGATGGAAAACAGAGGCGTGGAGGAAGTTGAGAGACGGAATAGAGAGTTAAATGAAACGAGGAAGAGAGGGGTGAAAAGATTAGTAAGAGAAAGTAAGGATGCAATGAATGAGGATTTTGGAAGGAACTGGGGTGTAATGTGGAGGGAATGTAAGAAAATGTTATGGAAGGAGGTAAAGAGAGTTAGACAGGGTGATAAAGAATGTAGTAGCGGAGTGAAACACAAAATTGTTAGACCAATAGTGGAGGAGGGAGAAAAAGTGAGCATAGGGAGAGAACATTTTAAGGAACTGTTAAACATAGGGCATGAAAGTAATACAAAAATAAGTGGATGGGGAATGGCTAGGAGAAGGAGGGAGATATGATGGGAGGAAGAGATCAGTAGGATGGAAGTAGTGAAGGTAATGAAGAAAGTCAAAGTGGGGAAAACCCCAAGAATTGATGAAGTGTGTTTCGTAATGCTGAAGCATGAGGGATAGACTGTAGTAGAATGGATATGGAAAATGTCTAAATTCCCCTGGGAAGAAGGAAGAGTCCCGGCGGATTGGAAGTCAGATATAAATACTTTCCTGTACAAAGGAAAGTGGGAAAAAGAATTGTGTGGTAGTCATAGGGGTATTTGTTTTCTTAGTGTAATAGGAAAAGTATATGGTAGGATTCTTATTGGCAGAGTTAGGTAAATAACAGAGGAATTACAGTTGTTAGAGAATAACAGGGAAGTGTTAGGAAGGGAAGACCTTGTGTAGATTAGATATTCATCCCAAGGTCTTCATTGAAAAAGTTTACAGAGAAGAAGTTGTATGTGGCTTTCATGGATTTGGAAAAAGCGCATGACAGAGTGGATAGACAAGGATTGTGGAATATATAATGAATATATGGAGTAAATGGGAAGCTCTTCAGTGCCGTGAAGAGTGTGTATATGGCTGCAGTGCATGTGGATGGTGGACTGAGTGAATTTTCTATCCGAATGTTGGATAGAAACAGAGATGTGTCATGTCTCCATGGTTGTTCAGTCTGTATATGGATGGGATGTTGGGGGAGCCCTGATGAGAGAGGGCAGCTTTTGGCAACTTCCTGTCCTGTTGTTTGCAGATGATACTGTATTGTTAACCGAAGACGAAAGGAAAGTGCAGGGCTTGGTGAATGAGTCTGGGAGAATGTGTAAGATAAGGAATCTAAAGGCGAATTAAGAAGAATACAGTTGTGGTCTTCGTGAGAAATGGAGTCACTGAGTGCACAATGAGGTTGGATGATAAGAAAATGGCGATGAGTAAAGATGGATGTTTAGAGGATGAAGTGCTATGAAGGGTACAACAGGGGAGAAAGGTTGTTAGTTCTTTGAAAGCAGTGATAAAAAATAGGGATGTGAGCATGACAGTAAAAAAGTCGCCGAATAATAGTATTGTGATACCAACTCTGACGTATGGAAGTGAAGGTTGGACCTTGCTGGAAGGACAGAAGTCTAGAGTGAGAGCTGTGGAAATGAGTTATTTGAGAGGAGCATGCGGAGTCACATGGAGAGACAGACGGACACATAAGGAAGTGAAGGAGCATTGTCGTGTGGATGTGGATGTGATAGAAAGCATTACGAAAAATACACTGAGGTGGCTTGGTCATGCGGAGAGGATGGAGAGCAAAAGACTAACGACGAGAGTGCATGAGAGTGAGGTGGAGGGAGAAGAGGGAGGAGGAGACCTAGGATGAGATGGAGGGATGGAGTGGAGAGGTACGAACGTATATGAGAGAAGGGGGTGTGAACTGGGGAGAGTAAAGCGAAATGCTGGGGAACAGATCGACATGGTGATTTTTTTTATTTTTTTTTTATTTTTTTTGTGGCCACCCCTCACGGGATTAAGGCGTCTGGAAATAGATAGATAGGTGGATAGAATACAAAACTGTCTTTCGTTCAGAAATAAAGAAGAGATCTCAGGCTCTGTGTTATATTGTGTGTAGCATTGAAGAGTTGAATGATAGCCTATCAAAAGTGTTCATGGAGTCAGTGGAGGCAGTAGGAAAAACTAATACAACAGAGGCCAACAATTATGAAAAAAAGACCCTCGAGCTCATGAAAAAGAAAAAAAAATGGAGATGAAACATAAAGAGCAGAATTAAACAAGCTTATCAACAAGAAAGAAAAAAAAGTCAAACGAAAGAGAAACACGGATCAAATTAAAGAAACCATGGGAAAAAAGTTTGAAACAGGTCCGAAGCAAAATGGTTCTAGACGAGCAACACATTATATCGCTGAAAGATAGAAATAGTGAAATCATTATGTACAGAAAGACGATGATGAAGAGAGTTGGCGATTTTTACAATGAACTGCATGTATTACAGACAGAAGTATCTGTAACTAACTCTCCAGCCGACACAAGTGAAATATCAGAAGTACATGAGAAATAGGGAGGTGAGAATGGAAGTTAAGAAGTCACTGCATGATGGTATTGTGATCCCTACCCTGACGTATGGAAGCGAGGCGTGGACATTGCAAGAGGGGAACAAGTCAAGAGTGAGAGCAGTGGAAATGAGTTACTTGAGAGGAGCATGTGGAGTGACGTGGAGGGACAGGTTGACGAATGAAGAAGTGAAGGAACGTTGTGGGGTAGATGTGGATGTGGTTGAAAAGATTAGGAGAAATACACTGAGGTGGTTTGGACATGTGGAGAGAATGGAGAATGAAAGACTGACTAAGAGGGTGTATGTAGGTGAGGTGGAGGGAGGGAGAGGGACCGGTAGACCGAGGATGAGGTGGAGGGATGGAGTTGAGAGGTATATGAGGGAGGGGGGGTGAGTTGGGGGGAGGGGAGTCAAATGGTGGGTGACAGAGTGACTTGGAGGCGTTTTGTCTGTGGCCACCCTTTGCGGGATTAGGGCGTCTGGCTATAGATAGATAGATAGATAGACATTTTTCTCTTAAAATTATCAAAAGAAGAAATGTCCCAGGAGTAGATGAAATAGTAGCAGATTAATAGTAGGAAGCAGAAGTAGAAACTCAAAACCGGCTTGCCCACTTATTTACCCAATGTATACAAAAGAAGATTCCCAACCGTGGTGTAATTAAATATCTGTTTTGCTTTAAAAGAAACGCGACTCGAAAGATCTTAGTATCCATAAACCCATTAGCTTATTATCAGTTATCTACAAACTCCTCGATAAAATCATTACGAACAGAATAGCAAAATATTTTGGAGAAAACCAACCTCGTGAACAGGCGGGTATTCGACTACTGATCATTTACAGCCAGTGAATCAGCTAACTGGAAAAGCTACATAATATAATAAACCTCTGCACTCAGGTTTTGTCAATTGCTAAAAGGCTTTCGATTCAGTGGAGTGCACAGAAATTGTAAATTTAATGCAGGAACAAGGAGTAAACGAGAACTTTGCAAAACTGCTCGAAAACATTTACAAAGAAGGAACTGCTACAGTTAGCTTACATAAATACTATGAAAAAATTAACACTGAGAGGGGCGTGCGTGAAGAAGATACATTATCATTAAAACTGTTTACATCATGCCTTGAAAGCATTATCAGCAAGGTAGAATGGGAGAACAATGGAGTAATCATGGATGGAGAATACTTACACCATTTAAGATTTGCAGAGATCATTATCCTGATCACAGAAACAGCAGAAACATTGCAAAAATGTTAAGTACCCTAAACAGAGAAAGTCCCAGATTATGCCTAGAGATGAACCAGAGTAAAACTAAGGCAAAGTTTAATTCAGATACTCTAAGGAGCGTCATCATGATAAACGAAGAGATTCTTGAAGAAGCTGAGGAGTACAATTACGTGGAGCAAATACTGAAACTAACGAAAGACCATCAGAACGAAATAAAACTGCGCACTATAATTGGATGGAAAGTTTTCGGTAAAACTTCAAAGTAGCTTGCCAATAAGTATGGAACGAAATGTACCGATATAAAACAAATGAGTAATCCCTGCTTTATGAAACTTGGAAAAATGACAAAACCAGTGGAAAACAGACAAATCCGTTCTCAAAGAGCAATGGAAAGATTAGTGCTGGGAATACCTTTTAAAGACAGGAAGAGATCAACTTAGGTGAGAGAAAAGACTTAAGACAAAGACACAAAAAAAGTTATAAAAGCACAGAAACAGAGGTGAGCAGGTCATGCAGTAAGAATTAGGGATCACTAATGGAGCAAGAGACTACATGACTGGACTCCAAAAGACTGCAGCTGTAGAAGAAAAAGACCAGGCAGGAGATAAAGATATGAGATGGAAAAATTTGCAGGCAAAACCTGGCAGAGACATCCCCAATAACGTAAATCGTGGAGAAGGTTGGAGATGGTATTTGTTCAGCAGTGGTCTTGATGTTGTTGTTGCTACTGTTGCTGATATATATATATATATATATATATATATATATATATATATATATATATTTTTTATGCGAGGAAGAAGGAACCAAAGGCCGCGAGCCCGCAACTGTTGTTCCTTCCAAGAGAAAACAAAATACAAGAAAGAGCCAAATTCAAGATCCGATCATTTCGAGATGCCTGGACACACTGCGTTTGAAAGACTGCAGATCATAGGAAGCAGGAAATACAGACAGAGGGAGACAGTTCCACAGTTGACGTGTTGCATACATGAAGGACTGGGAGTAACGGTTAACTCTTGCATTAGAGAGTTGGACAGAAAAGGGATGAGAGTTTGCTGCTAGATGGGTGCTAAGCGCCCGTCGTAGAGGTGGAGGAATGCATGCAGACAGTTCAGAGGAGCAGTGACCATTGAAGTAGCGATAGAAAAGAGATAAAGATGCAACGGTTCGACGAAGAGACAGAAGTTGAAGGGAGTCAGTAAAAGGAGGATAGTTAATGAGATGAAAAGCCTTTGACTCCACCCTATTGAGAAGAGCTGTACGTGGGGAGCCTCCCCACACAGTCAACATTTGTGCAGGGGTAGAGAAGGAACGGAGTCGGCTTATCACACCTAATCTCTCGGAGGCAGATTTTACAAGAGATATAATATGATCTTTCCAAGATAAGTCCCGAGTAAATGAAACCCCAAGTATGTTCAAGGATGATGCAGGATTAAGCTGAATATTATTAAACATTAGTGGGTATACCTGTGGAAGATTCTGTCGGGTTGATAGGTGTAAAAACTGAGTCTTTGATGCATTAAAAACAACCAGATTATTTTTACCCCAGTCAGAGATACGAGCCAAGTCAGACATTAGATGTGCCATAGCTTCATCCCTTGTTTGTTGAAGTAACTGCTGAGATGGACGTTCCGGGAACCGAATGGAAAGGTGAAGGGTGGAGTCATCAGCATAAGAGTGGATAGGGTTAGATGTACAGCTTAGAAGGTCGTTGATGAATAAAAGGAAGAGAGTTGATGATAGAACAAAGCCCTGAGGAACACCACTGTTGATAGATCGAGAAGAACGATGGCCGTCTACAACAGCAGCTATAGAACGACCATAAAGGAAGCTAGAGATGAAGGCACAGATAGAAGGATAGAAACCGTAAGAGGGCAATTTGGAAATTAAAGATTTATGCCAGACTCGATCAAAAGCCTTAGAGATGTCAAGTGCAATGGCAAAGCTTTCGCCAAAGTCCCAAAAAGAGGATGACCAGGAGCCTGAAAGATATGTGAGAAGATCGCCAGTGGAGTGTCCCTGATGGAACCCATACTGGCGATCAGAAAGAAGGTTGTGACAGGAATGATGGTTTAAAATTTTTCTATTAAGAATTGACTAGAAAACTTTTGAGATACAGGATGTTAAAGCAATTGGACGATAGTTAGAGGGTTGGGAATGGCCACCCTTCTTTGGGACTGACTGAATGAGAGCAAACTTTCAGCAAGAAGGAAAGGTACAAGTTGATAGACAAAGGCAAAAGAGGTTGCCTAGACAGGGTGTAAGCACAGAAGCACAGTTCTTGAGAACAACAGAAGGGACTCCATCAGGCCCATATGCCTTATTAGTATTGAGGCCAGCAATGGCAGAAAATACATCAGCTGAAGAAATTTTATGTCAGCCATGAGCAAGTCAGAGGGGGGAAGTGATGGAGGAAAAGCACCAGAATCGTCTAAGGTGGAATTGGAAGAGAAAGTCTGAGCAAAGAGATCTGCTTTATCAGTAGAAGAAACAGCTACAGAGCCATCAGAGTAGAAAAGGGGAGGCAAGGATGATGAGGTAAAGTTGTTAGAAAGGTTTTTGGCAAGGTGCCAGAAGGAGCGGGAAGAATTCGAGTTGGAGAGTTGAGAGATTTAGTATGGATGAAATTATTTTTAACAGAGCGAAGAACAGACTTAGCATGAATCCGGGCAGAAACGTATAAAAGATGTGATTCAGGGGTGGGTTGGCTCCAGTACATTTTATAGTCCCCCTCATTGTTGCGGACAGCATTAGAGCAAGCGTGATTGAACCAAGGCTTTCTTGCATTAGTCAGAGGATATGAGAAAGAAATGTATGCTTCCATGCCCGAGAGAATAACCTCTGTAATGTGCAAGGCACACTCAGATGGCTCCTGGCCATGGAAGCAATAATCATTCCAGGGAAAATCAAAGAACTGCCTGAAGGCCTCCCAATCCGCGGCTCCAAAGTATGTGTCTATGTGTGTGTCTGTGTCTGTCTATTGCGATAATATCTCAAAATCAAGATGACAGATTGTATCCAAACTTTGTGGTCAGTATCCAGGGTACATGCCTTGTTTGTTATTAATTTGGCTAAGCTATGATGATATGCCTTCGACTGCCAGAGAATTTTGCAAGAAAAATATCCTCTGACTCGTTCGTTAGTCACCCTCAACGAAGAGAATGGCTGTTTAAAGGGTACCTATTAGAAACTCTTCAAAGGCTTGTTATATTCAATGACTAGCACCAACATAATATCTCTGACTTCCAGCTTCTGAATATTTGCTTGATATTCAACTTGGCAGGGGTACACAGCAAAATCCTAAGACTTTTATTTTATTTTATTTTATTTTATTTATTTATTTATTTATTATTTTTTTGGGCGAAGCTGCAATAATATGACTCCGACTGTTAGAGGATTACTCATTTAGTTTTGTTAGTGATGGTGGGCGATAAGCATTCGGAGGCGAATGCTTTGGTTTTTATCGCAATTGTAAAGGCCCTGTCGCCAGGCTTATATCTCATGTGCAGAGTAATACAA
Source organism: Coenobita brevimanus (assembly GCF_032717465.1). Lineage (NCBI taxonomy): Eukaryota > Metazoa > Arthropoda > Malacostraca > Decapoda > Coenobitidae > Coenobita > Coenobita brevimanus. The sequence continues at coordinate 19,425,025 of NC_136998.1, read as the reverse complement.
CGCCGATTGGATTAATAAGCTTGAGAAGTCACGATATTAAATACATTAGTTTCAAATAAACCTTACCTTCAATGACCTTATGGGAAGCTTTTTAAAATGTCCTCACGTATTATGATACATGCATTGGTTTAAGGTAACATTCTTTAACTGATTTCCAGTCACTTACAACTACCTCTTGTCTGACTCTACATGCTATGGATAATGGCTCTGACAAGAGAATCCCTACCCATGTCTGCCACTGCTCGGTAACACACATTACATACATCCTGAGCTTCTGTTCCAATTCTTGGCATGTGTGTAAGTAGTAAGTAGCTCATCAGACCAGTATTGCTTTTCTCAATTTTGTTTCATGTCCTTACGTTAATACTGAAAGAATCCTTAAAAAAAAGGTAAATGATTATTAAGGAAGACGGAACAATTTTGGGGGGTGCATAGATTATTCTTTAATTCAACATTTCCGAATGATTAAAAAATTACTATTTCTATTCTGCGTTTTGCAGATTCTGAGACAGAGTATGGAGGTAGGAGGGATGGGACGACATGAGACTGTATGGCACCGGGAAGAAAGATCGTTATGATGAGAGAGAGAGAGAGAGAGAGAGAGAGAGAGAGTATGAAGGTAGGAGGGAAGGAGCGACGTGAGACAGTATGGCACCGGGAAGAAAGAATGTTATGATCTGTGCATGTGTGTGTGTGTGTGTGTGTGAGAGAGAGAGAGAGAGAGAGAGAGAGAGAGAGAGAGAGAGAGAGAGAGAGAGAGAGAGAGAGAGAGAGAGAGAGAGAGACGAAGTTCATGATGGAGGAGTAGGATGGAAAAGACAGGGAGTAAAATAAAAAGGGAAGATAAAAAAGAAGAAAATTTTCATTAAAAGATAGCAGGAGGGTCAATATAAAATGCAAACGATGCAAGTGATTCATGATTAAAGGCAGACGACGAGTAGTAATAAAAAGGAAAATGTTGATTTTATGACGACACGGAGAGAAATGACTGATAGTAAATGGGAGAACTGACTGACGTTGGGATAACGATGTATGGAAATGAAAGACTGAAGAGAAAATGTGAGAAGCTGCAAATTGAGACGGACATCTGATAAGGCTTGAGACTGGAGGCAGAGCGGGAAAAATGAAAATTAAAATGAAAGGGAATTCCACAGATATGATTATAGGGAAAGAGAAGGATAGTGTCTGCAACAACTAATGAATGAAAGACTAGGAGACGAGTGGCATTGCTGAAAGACTGAACACGAGATTAGAGGAGAGGTTATGAAAACTATAAACTATAACATGGAAAACTGTATTAAGAGTTTCACTATTATACCGTATTTTATTAATTTATTCTCGCTAACTTCATACGGCCTTATTCAACTAGGGATTAAGCACTCCTATTTTTTTTTTTTTTTAATGAGAAAAAATAATAGAGACTTAATCGTATAAGGATAATTGAAACCTTTCCAAACCCCACCAGTACAGTGAATCTTTCCAGTGCTGACTAGAGTAATTCAGATAGCCCAAAGAAAGACTTACAAGAGGAAATTCTTTTTAATAGAGAATGACAGGGCAGAAAAAAGATAAAATTAAACTAAGAATGAGAGAGAGAGAGAGAGAGAGCGAGAGAGAGAGAGAGAGAGAGAGAGAGAGAGAGAGAGAGAGAGAGAGAGTATGAAGATGATGATAGATAAAAAAAATGTGAACAGGAGTGTAATATAGAAGGTGGTTTGAAGGAAAATGAAAAAAAAAAGTTAAAGAGGATAGTATTCTTGAGGTAAAATATAAACTTGAAAAAAAGAAGGAAATGAGAACTGAGAGAGAGAGAGAGAGAGAGAGAGAGAGAGAGATGTGTATCTCAAGACAGGCTTAGAAACTGGCAGTCAGTAAGATGCTCATATAAGTAGCTTAGCCAATTATGACCAGCGTTTCCAACATCATAAACGCACGGCTGAGCTACAGATAAAAGACTTTGCCACAGAAGACGTAGACTCCCCGTACAACCAAGAGTTTAAGCTAGATGAACTGCTCCTTGCCCTTAAATCCTGTAAAGACACCACCTCTGGACCAGACACCATCACGTACGGTATGATCCAGCATCTTAATCAGGACAACCTGATTAAGATGTTAGCATTGTACCATGAGATTTGGGCGTTTCGAACGTTCCCAAACTCATGGCACTTAGCGCAAGTCATATCGATACCCAAAGAGGCTGGTCGTCTTATCAGTCCCACTTCATTTCGTCCTATTATGTTGACTTCATGTCTATGTAATGTCATGGAACGTATGGTTAATATTAGGCTTTTTTGTTTTAGAGTCGAAGAATTTGTTAAATGATCAACAATGTGGCTTCTGTAAATACAGAAGTTCACTAGATCATTTCATGAATTTGGAGCATTGTATTGTAGAGACATTTGCCAATAAAGAATTCATGATAGGGGTGTTCTTGGACATCCATAAAGCCTATGACATGACATGGTGATACGGTATACTAATGAAGCTCTATGCTTATGGTTTAAGAGGAAATTTGCCTATTTTTATTTCACATTTCTTAAGGGACAGGACTTTCTCTGTCAAATTGCCCCGTAACGTAACATCGGATATATTTATCCAGGAAAACGGAGTGCCGGAGGGAAGTGTGCTTAGTCCCACTCTATTTAGTATTATGATCAATGATATTCTGTCATCAGCTCCCATCCCAAGGAATCTTAAATACTCACTCTACGCAGACGATTGTGCAATATGGCACTCTTCCCATAATGCACAATTTTCGGCTGGGCGGATTCAAGCAGCCCTTGACTCCGTCCACCAATGGGCCTTGCAGTGGAGATTTAAGTTTTCCGTCCCTAAGTGTGCCGCTGTAGTTTTTACGACTCGTAACGTACTTAATTTGTGCTTAACTTTGGATAATCAGGCGGTACCTCTTCAAAATTCTGTAAAGTTTTTGGGCGTACATTTTGATCGTCATTTGAACTTTAAAATTCATGTTAATAATTTGCTTGCTCGTTGCGATAAACCAGTAAATGTCCTCAAGTACCTAGCAGGTACTACATGGGGAACTGACAGAAAATCTTTATTAATGGTGTATAAGTTCCTTATTATATCAAACCTAGATTATGGCGCACAGGTGTATGGCTCGGCATCCGATGCCACATTGAGGAAGTTGGATGTGTTACAGAATAAATATTTGCAAATGTGTCTTGGAGCCGTCCGGTGTACGCGTGTAGCTCGAATGGAAGTGGAGGCGAATGTGCCTCCCTTCCATATTCGCCGAGACCGTCTGGCCCTGTCCTACTGTGTGTGGACAATAAGAAAAAGTAATATCGGCAATGTGGTCTGTACCCCCCTGCATCAACACCACCATCTTATGCGGGGGGTGCGTCGGCCACTTGCCATTCTCCTCCACTTACTAACCCAGGAGCTTGGTGTGGACCTCAGTGACTGTGACAAGTTGGTGTTTAAAAATATAGTGCCTTGGGAGCCACCCGGCTTTACCGTTGATGTCTCATGGCTCCCAGCACCTAAGACCAAGGCGCCGGAGGCAGAGGTCCACCACTTGTTTCATAATATCATCGTTCGTCACTTGGGGTCCCACCAATTGTACAACAATGGCTCCAAGTAGAGTGACTTTGTGGGTGCTAGTGTGTGGTCAACTGAATGTGCCCTCAGGTGTCAGTTGCCGACTCATACATCTGTGTTTACCTCCGAACTTTTTGCTATTGATAAAGCCATAGACTATGCTCTAAATTCTCAGCATGACTCATTTGTCATATTTTCAGACTCGAAATCAGCCCCTCAGGCAATTGCATCTTGCACTACGGACTCGCATGAGATCCAGGGCCACATCGTTATAAGTTGCATTCATGCAACACGTCATTCAATCTGATTTAGCTGCCTGGTCATTGTCGTATCTACGGCAATGAGCAGGCTGACTTACTCGCAAAGTCAGCTGCAGAGCTCGAGGAGACTTGGGATGTTCCTTTTGATCTACGGTCGAGTCTTTCTCTCGGAAAGAAATCAATAAACCTTCTGTGGCAAGGTCAGTGGATCAGACTAAACATTCCAACGTGTAAGCCGTACCTGGGCGACTGGGGCACTGCCAACCGCTCCAGTCGCCTGGAAGAAAAAGTGTTGGCGGGTTTGCAGCTTAATGCCACTACATTACCCCATATGAAACCATATACGGAAAGACGCTTTACACCGCACTGTGACATCTGTGATGCAGTGTAGTCTATCAGTCATATCATCCTGTGCCATTGGCGATATATTCGTAAAAAAGTTTCTCTTATAAAATTACTGTAACGCAGCAGACATCCCCTTCACCCTTTCCACCATCCTAGGTGATGGGGACATTGTTATGACTGATAAATTGATGGCTTTCTTGAGAGAGACCGGACTGATCAGAGTGATGTGACTTTTTTACTGTATAGTTATGGTTTTTATCAACTGTAAATATGTATATATTGTACTATTAATTAAGGTTGACAGATGACATATTTGAAATAGTTTCTTCTCCCACTAATCTATTTCTACTATTGATGTCCCCTACATTAAACCCCGTTCGTCGACTGACAGTCACCAGCTGATGAGTGCAAGCGTGTAATATAGAAAGGTATTGGGCACTTGCAGTCGATGGTGGTCTGTTGGGCAAGGTTCTTCACTTTTTGTACGTATTATGAAAATATATAATACGATCTTGCTTAAGTTATTCTAATTAGGGCCGACAACTGACGTATATGGCTATGTTCCTGACTCGTCTGGTTCCCTTTCATATACTGTATTGATGTCCCCTATATTAGGTTGTGCCACGACTGACAGTCAGCAGGTGATGAGTGCAGGTATGTAATATGGAAAGGCATTACATATCTGCAGTCGATGGTGTTCTCTTGGTCGAGGTCTTTTTACCATTACTGTAGGTTTAGCTATTTGTCTTGTTAGGACTTAGTATAGGTTAGCGATTTGTCTGTTAGGTGATTAGTTTTAGGGACTTTAGGTTTGTTAGGCATTTTTTTTTCCTACTAGATGATCTAAGTTTAAAAAAAAACATTAAAAAGTTAAAAAAAAAAGATACAAATAAAAATATCCAAAAAATAATTACAAAAATATATATATATATATATATATATATATATATATATATATACTGTATATGTACATGTGTATGTGTGTATGAAAGTGTGTATGTATATATGCATGGATGTGTGTGTATGTATGTATGTATGTACGTATATATATATATATATATATATATATATATATATATATATATATATATATATATATATTTGCCTTAATGGCCAAGGGCTTCGGCCGCAATGGTAGATAGGCAAAAAAAAAAAAAAATAAAGTAAGACGGTGGGGAATAAAGACGCCCTTCCATGCTATCCTGGGGACGAGGTCAAAGTCCAAGGACAAGCCTGGGAAATCTTGCTTCTCACGGCCTTCTATTAGACTTAAACAGCACGACCTCGTTCATTCGTATATATATATTGTTACGGAACAGAGAAAGATAACGTACACTTTCAGTGAGAATGCTAAAAATCACTACTGTCCCGTAAAGTTCCAGGTTCAAAACAAAAGAGTTAGGTAAAATTACAAGTTAAAGTTTAATGCTTAAATTAACAACAAAACATTCAGGACTCATAAGGATAATGTAATGGCAAAAACAGGTTAAATATATGGTTAACTGCAATAGCCTCTATTAACACGAAATTAGCAAGAGTAAATTTATCTAAGTCAGCCCTGATAAAATGAGATACCAGATAATACTCAGTGAATGCCAGATAAATAATTACAGATACAAACTATTATCAAAAATGACTGACATAAAGAACCCTACATGAATTACAAAAACTTCACTAGGCCTACAAATTAAACTTATGCTATACAGTACAAGAAAAAATGCAACAACAGTTATACTCAAATTACACACAGCTGCTAGATGGTTGGAGATTTCTTGAGCACTCACAATAATAATATCTGTACAGGGGAGGACAGAGATGTGAACAAAATGAGGAGCAGATCTAAGTGGCAATGATGCAGAGATTGAGCTCATTATATAGGGGCTAGCAGAGCTTGATACAACTTGTTATAAGGACGCACAAATGAAGCGATGGGGACAAACGGTCGACAATCCCGCACTGAATAACAGAAAGGACGACTTACTCTACTATAACGGTAGAAGGGGGGGACTGAGGCAGAACACGCTCGTGATCAAACATGCAGCATACTGTGCGTTAAAATTACACAAAGGATGATGAAATCATAGGCTATGTAACACCTCCCCACAAAGAAAAAAGAAATTTACAAAGGAAATTTCTTATTACTCTAAAACAATCTGTATATGGCATTACAGACCATGCAAAGGTCCTTCCTAATGTTACAAAAAATGAGATCTCCCCAGCACGCTCAGTCACAGGTACTTGCCAGTATCCCTTTAACAAATCAAACTTACTTATGTACCTAGCCTTTCCGATCTTGTCTATGCAATCTTCCACACGAGGGAGAGGGTAAGTGTCTGTTTTGGTTATCTGATTAACACGTCTGTAGTCAATGCAAAGCCGCTGTGACCCACCTGGCTTAGGGACTAGAGTGACAGGAGAACTCCACTCGCTCTGACAGGGCTCAATCATCTTGTGGTCCAACAGGTAACCAAGCTCCTTCTGGATGAGAGGAACTTTCACTGGGTTCACACGGTAAGGAGGCAATTTAATTGGCTTTGCGTCTTCAACATCGACATCATGCATCAACACAGTGGTTCTTCCTGGAGTGGCACGGAACACTTGCGGGTACTCCTGCAGTAATGCCGAAAACTCCTGCCTTTCCTTTGGAGGTAGATGAGAAAGCTTAGTCTGGAGATCATTCATGATATCAGGATTCTTCCCCAAACTATCACTCAGGCTCATACTGCATGGGAGAACTTCACTTGCAGACTCGGGTGGAACAGCTACAGTGCAGACTGGATTATTTTCGTCCCGCCTGTGATATAACTTTAGCATGTTGATGTGACATAGTTGCTTGCTCTTTCTACGATCTGGTGTGGCGATGACATAGCTGACATCACTGAGTTTCTTCTCCACGAAATAAGGGCCACTAAACTTGGCTTGAAGAGGTTGCCCATGAACTGGTAGCAGAATCAAAACCTGATCTCCTGGCTGAAAGTGGCGTAACCTGGACTTCGTATCATACCAAGTCTTCATCTTCTCCTGAGCAGCTCCTAAATTCTCTCTCGCCAGCTGTAAAGCAGTGGACAGCCGTTCTTTGAACTTCATCACATACTCCAGCAGGTTGACATCATCTTCCTCCGACAGCCAGCATTCCTTGAGTAACTTAAGGGGTCCTCTTACTTCATGGCCAAACAGTAGTTCAAAAGGTGAGAAGCCCAGTGATTCATTTGGAGATTCTCTTGCAGTAAACACAACGAATGGAAGACCTTTATCCCAGTCTTTCTGATGTTCCAAACAGTATTTCTTGAGCATCGATTTGAGTGTTTGATGATATCTCTCCAACGCTCCTTGGGTCTGGGGATGGTAAGCTGAAGACGTGATCTGGGTGATGCCCAACTCTTTCAGAGACTGTTTGAAAACGTTTGACATGAAATTACTTCCCCGGTCTGACTGTACCTCCTTGGGCAGACCAAACTTTGTGAAGAACCCCAGCATTTCCTTAACCACGTTCTTTGCTGAGATATTTCTAAGTGGAATGGCTTCAGGATAACGAGTAGCCATATCAATCAGGGTCAACACATAAGAAAATCCTGAAGAAGTCTTAGGAAGAGGGCCCACAATATCCACCAACACACGGGTGAAAGGCGCCTCAAAAGGAGGAATGGGAACTAGAGGTGCAACCTTTTCGGTCTGATTACACTTCCCCACAACTTGACAGGTGTGACAAGACTTACAATACCAGGAAACATCCCTGAAGATACCTGGCCAGTAGAAGTGTTTCAAAATGCGTGCCACAGTCTTCCTCACTCCAAGGTGTCCTGCCAAACTGGCATCATGAGCCACTCGAATGATATCCTGCCTACAAACACGAGGGATGACAACTTGATGTACAACCTCCCATTCACAGTCGGCTGATGCTGTTGGGGGTCTCCACTTCCTCATAAGTACTCCTGACTTTACATAATAACAAGTAGAAGCACCGGCTGACTCTTCTTCACTGTAAGCAGAGTTAGCTAGACCTTTCAACTCAGGGTCAGCAACCTGCAACTCAACCAACTCTTGACGAGACAAATTATCAACACTACGGGATACTGCCTCATCTGGTGAGTGGTCCAAATTAGCAAGAAAAGTGTCAGCTAGGATAACATCATCATCATCATTATCCTCTAAATCACCAGTAACTTTAGACTTAGCCCTAGTGACAGCACATGCAGGGAACACATCAGGGACATCACAATCCTGGGACGCAGCCACTGGCTCACTAGACAACTGAGGAGCTGGACACACTTGACTTCCACCAATATCATTTCCAAGTAAGAAAGTTACACCTGACATTGGGAGTGTCTCAACCAACCCAACCATAACGGAACCATTAACAAAACCAGACTCTAAATTCACTCTGCACAGAGGAACAGAGAAGTAATTATTCCCTACACCTTGTAAGATTACAGTTTCATCAGAGGAATTAAAATTAGAGCCTAGAACACTGGTCAGCATAAGGGATTGGCAAGCACCTGTATCACGATATATTTGAACTGATTTCCTGTCATTACTGTCCAGAGGACTGACAAAACCATCAGACAGGAAATTAGCACATGAACTCTTGAGAGTGTCACCCACGTTACTGCTCAAAAGAGGAGCTCCATCATGAGAATTTAAGTTACCCCTCAAAGCAGGTTCAGTTAACTCAGTTAAAGAATTCTGGGAACTCTTAAGAGTGGACACTAGACCAATGGACTGAATATTTAAAGACTCCTTTTTGTTCACATCACGCTGTCTCCTGAAACATCTCTCCGTAGTATGACCAAGCTTACTACAATAAGTACATTTACTTTTCTGAAATCTAGAGGTGAAGCTGGTATTTACTTCCTGAGAAACATCATCCTTATTCTCTTTCCTGTTACCTGTACTCTGAGTAGAGGCAACGTACTTACTCTCAGCTTTCCCTTTTTCTCTAGAATATCTCTTGTGAGTGAGAACATACTCATCAGCTAAAACTGCAGCATTAGACAAATTATCTATTCTTTTCTCATCAAGATATAGGCTTACATCTTTACTAATACACCTTTTGAAATCCTCCAGCAAAATCATCTGCTTAAATTTACCAAAATCAGAATCCACATTCTTAGAATTTAACCACTGCTCCAACAAATCTTCTTTGATTTTTGCATACTCAACATGGGATTGCTTATCTTGCTTGTAAGTTGTCCTAAATTTTACTCTATAGGCTTCAGGAACAAACTCATAGGCCTTAAGAATCAAGCTCTTAACTACATCATAATTATCACATTGATCCTGAGGCAAAGATGCATAAGTTACTTGAGCTTTACCGGTGAGAACAGTTTGAAGGAGTACTGGCCAATACTCCTTAGGCCAATTAAAACCTGTAGCTACCCTCTCAAACAACTGAAAATACTTTGTTAAATCAGATTCATTAAAAGGAGGGACAAGTTTAACATTTTTAGCCACATCAAAACCATCAGAGCTAGATGATCCAGTTCCACCTTGTTTCATGCGATACTCATGGTCTGCCTGAATCCTAGCAATTTCAACTTGTGCCTCAGCCTCCTTAGCTTTTGCCTGAAATTCAGCTTCCTTCACACGAGACTCCTGCAGGGCTAGCTGTAACTTAGCTAATTCAATCTGCGTTTGCTCATTTGGAGGAGTTACATTAAACAAGCTTTCATTAATCATGGCAACAATCTGATCTTTAGACTGATGAGAGCGAACAACAAATCCCAATTGTTGAGCAACAATCTTAAGTTCATTCTTTGTTCTGTTTTCTATATCACACACTGTTTGCACATTTGACAAAAAATCTTTGGCTTCATCAAGTGTAGAAATAGTAGCCATCATGAATATATCACAGTCACAAAATATCAAACAATATCCTTATGATAATATCCTGAATATCCTGATATGAGGTCGCCAAATTTATGTTACGGAACAGAGAAAGATAACGTACACTTTCAGTGAGAATGCTAAAAATCACTACTGTCCCGTAAAGTTCCAGGTTCAAAACAAAAGAGTTAGGTAAAATTACAAGTTAAAGTTTTATGCTTAAATTAACAACAAAACATTCAGGACTCATAAGGATAATGTAATGGCAAAAACAGGTTAAATATATGGTTAACTGCAATAGCCTCTATTAACACGAAATTAGCAAGAGTAAATTTATCTAAGTCAGCCCTGATAAAATGAGATACCAGATAATACTCAGTGAATGCCAGATAAATAATTACAGATACAAACTATTATCAAAAATGACTGACATAAAGAACCCTACATGAATTACAAAAACTTCACTAGGCCTACAAATTAAACTTATGCTATACAGTACAAGAAAAAATGCAACAACAGTTATACTCAAATTACACACAGCTGCTAGATGGTTGGAGATTTCTTGAGCACTCACAATAATAATATCTGTACAGGGGAGGACAGAGATGTGAACAAAATGAGGAGCAGATCTAAGTGGCAATGATGCAGAGATTGAGCTCATTATATAGGGGCTAGCAGAGCTTGATACAACTTGTAATAAGGACGCGCAAATGAAGCGATGGGGACAAACGGTCGACAATCCCGCACTGAATAACAGAAAGGACGACTTACTCTACTATAACGGTAGAAGGGGGGGACTGAGGCAGAACACGCTCGTGATCAAACATGCAGCATACTGTGCGTTAAAATTACACAAAGGATGATGAAATCATAGGCTATGTAACAATATATATATATATATATATATATATATATATATATATACATACATACATACATATATATATATATATATATATATATATATATATATATATATATATAGCATGGAGAAGAACAAGGACGGGACAAGGAAAACAGAGGTAGCCTCACATTGTCTCATTCTGCTGCTGCCACCATTGATAATTAGGATAATTTGGGTGTTTCGAGGCACTGAAAAGTTTATTTACAGATTTATACAGTACTTAATTTGACACAAAGAACATCGGAGAAGATTTATTGAAGCAAACATAATGGTTACCTTAAGCATATTATTTTTGGCACAGGTAACTGAGGTAGCAAAGCACTTATATCCATCTCCGGCTACAACCCCTTTGCGTTATCTTTTCATTAACTGCTTTCCCCACCTATCAATTGTCACCCTATGGACCCATCTTCCTCCAAGGATCTGTTCTTCTCCTTTGACCAATTTACTCTCTGGAATGTATTTTCTCTTTGCACCTAGTTTTACCTAAGGAGCTAGTATCTCATACTTGTTTTCCCTATAATCCGGTTGTTTTCCCTTGACATATTTCACCCATGGACCTAATTTTACTGAGTTGACATACTTTTTTTTTTTCAACTGACTTATTTTCCCTCATGGACTTTTTTTCCTGATGGACTAATTTCCCCATCTGGATCGATTATACCCTTCGAATCTATTTTTCTCCACGGACGTATTTCCCCAGAGATCTATTTCCATTTAGTACCTTATATTCTCCATCGAAATATTTTGCACAATGGAGCAATCCGCCCCCCCCCGACCTATTTCCTCCATAGGCTTATTTTCCTAATGGACCTTTCTTCCTCTCATAGGGATATACCGAATCCCAACACGGACTTTTTTCCCTTTGGGCGTATTTCCTTCATGGATCTTTTTTCCAATGGACCTATGCTTCTACTAGGGTCCATTTCCCCCAAGGACGTATATCCACCATGGACCTATTTGTCCACATGGGCCTATTCCAACCATGTTGGAAATTATTTACCAGTGGACTTATTCTCCTCCATTCACCAACCACCCAACCTATATACCTATACACCCTCACCCAGCGTAGTAAGCCCGTCTCTTGCCTTGTCCTCTGGGAAACCACATATCGATCCACCTGGCTACAAAGCGCAACAGCCACATTACCAACGTTTTGTCCCTGCCAATCCCGTCGACATACATAAACACGAATCAATTGCAAGGTCCCTAATTTGCACAATTTTAAATTTTCGGGAGTGATTTTTGGCACGTATACACTGACACCTTCCTCTACAAGATGCCAGGCAGGGACAATGCCTTACCCAGCATGACCTCCTCCCCCCCATGCATCCCCTTTTCTCAGCAATTCACCTGTTATCAGAGACCTGGCCAGTAAAGCCAGGTCATGCCACGGTACGAAATTCAGGGCCAGAGTGATTCCCCAATCGATGACAATGTGGAGGACAAACATTAGAGGACGAAACAGTCAGAAATGATGATCAGGTAATGTAGTAAAAAAAGGTTAGGAATGGTGATGAGTTAGTGAGTGAAACAATGCTTATAATGCCTATATTACCGTTTGAAAACCAATATACTCTCATACTACATATAAATTCGTACCAAATAAATAAATAAATACCGTTTATGAGTGGTGTGGAATAGTTATCCTCCTATAGAACTCGTTTTCTTTCCAGCCAGCCTCATAGAAAACCCTGTAAGGTAAGGAGGTACTCCTACCTGGTTCGAGTATTATAAACCTCAGGTGAATGATTTCTCTATGAATTTTCAATGTTTCTCACCAAAAGCGGAGGTTTGATCCAAAAAAAAAAAAAATCCAAAAATGGTCGGGACTGGGGGGAGTCAGTGGTGGAAAAGTGGTCGGGATGGGAAGGGTTAATCAGAGAGAGCAAACAATCCACCATCTCCATCCTGTGTATCCTAATACATGAGAAAAACTGGTTTGGTAATGCATTAATCTGATTCATTACCAAACGAATTGTTCATTACCAAATTGGCCCACATTTGGTAATGAAAAATAACAAACGGCAACCCAAATCGGGAAGGGGGGCGGGGGGAGGAAGGTAGGGGTGAAGGGGCCATGGTGTAAGCAGCTGTTTGGCGCCGCGCGGCAATTTCAAATTACGGGTGTATATATAGATATATATATATATATATATATATATATATATATATATATATATACTGTATATGTATATATATATACTGTATATATATATATATATATATATATATATATATATATATATATATATATATATATACTGTATATGTATATATATATATATATATATATATATATATATATATATATATTCCCAGACGCCTCAATCCCGTTTGGGGTGGCCACAAACAAATCGCCTCCAAGTCGCCCTGTCCCCCGCCATTTCACTGCCCTCCTCCCAACTCACACACCCCTCTCTCATATACCTCTCCACCCCCTCCCTCCATCTCATCCTCGGCCGCCCCCTCCCTCTTCCCCCCTCCACCTCACTCACATACACTCTCTTCGTCAGTCTTTCACCCTCCATCCTCTCCACATGGCCAAACCACCTCAGTGTGTTCCTCATAACGCTTCCTATCACATCCACATCCACACCACAACGCTCCTATATATCCTCATTCGTCAGCCTGTCTCTCCACGTGACTCCACAGGCTCCTCTTAAATAACTCATTTCCACTGCTTTCACTCTTGACTTGTGTCCTTCCAACAATGTCCAAGCTTCACTTCCGTACGTTAGAGTTGGTATCACAATACTGTCATGTAGTAACTTTTTCACTTCCATGCTCACTTCCCTGTTTCTTATCACTGCTTTCAAGGAACCAGCAACCTTTCTTCCCTGCTGTACCCTTTCAAGCACTTCACCCTCCAAACCTCCATCCTTACTCATCACACTACCCAAATACTTAAACGTACTCACATTTTCCAATTCCTCACCATCTAACATCGCTGTAGATTCACTAACTTCACCTCTCTCAAAGACCATCACTTTACTCTTCCCTACATTCACCTTTAGGTTCCGTTTCTTACACACTCTCTCTCAAACTCATCCACCAAGCCTTGCAGCTCCCCTTCATCTTCACTCAACAACACAGTATCATCTGCAAACAACAGTACAGGGAGTTTCCAAACACTATCCTCTCTCACCAGGGCCACTCCAACATCCACTACCCTACCTTGTACCTCTTTTATTACCCCATCCATGTACAGATTGAACAACCTTGGAGACATGACACATCCCTGTTTCAAACCAACTTTCAAAGAGAGAAATTCACTTAGTTCACCCTCCACACGCACTGCAGCCTTCGCACCATCGTACATACTCTTCACAGCAGTCAACAACTTCCCATCTACTCCATATATTCTTAACACTTTCCACAATCCTTGTCTATCCACCCTGTCATATGCTTTCTCCAAATCCATGAAAGCCGCATACAACTTCTTTCCCTTCTCTAGAAACTTTTCCACTAAAGATCTGAGAAAGAATATCTGATCTACACAACCTCTTCCCTTCCTAAAGCCTCCCTGTTCTTCTCCAACTAATTTCTCTGTTTTTTCTCTAACTCTGTCTATAAGTATCCTACCATACACTTTTCCTATTATACTAAGAAGACAAATGCCCTTATGATTACCACACACTTCTTTTTCCCCTTTTCCTTTGTACAAGGGAATAATTATACCTGACTTCCAATCCTCCGGGACTCTACCTTCCTCCCAGGCCAATCTGGACATCTTCCACATCCATTCTACTACTATCTCTCCCTCATGCTTCAGCATTTCACCACACACTCCATCAATTCCTGGGGCTTTCGCCGATTTAACTTTCTTCATTGCTTCCACAACTTCTATCCTACTGATTTCTTCCTGTCTTCTCACCTCCCTCCTTCTCCCAGCCATTCCCCAGCCACTTATACTCGCATTACTTCCATCCTCTACATTCAACAATTCCTTAAAGTGTTCTCTCCATCTGCTTACTTTTTCTCCCTTCTCCACTAGTAATCTACCATTTTTATCTTTCACTCCCCTGCTAACTTCACTTCCACCCTGTCTTACTCTTTTCACTTCTCTCCAGAACATTTTCTTACAGTCCCTCCACTTTACACT
The DNA here is from genome assembly GCF_032717465.1 of Coenobita brevimanus. Taxonomy (NCBI): domain Eukaryota; kingdom Metazoa; phylum Arthropoda; class Malacostraca; order Decapoda; family Coenobitidae; genus Coenobita; species Coenobita brevimanus. Next base: position 19,410,024 of record NC_136998.1, on the reverse strand, counting down.
CAAATGCCTTCCAAATTCCTCATCCACTCTCTTCTTACTCTCACTTACTAATATATATATATATATATATATATCCCTCCACTATCCGATGTAATAGAGCCAAAGGCACGTCCGGAAAGTGGTCCTGTCCGGATAGTAGGCACCGGCCTCCTGGACTGGTACTTATAGACCCTAACCCAGCCTAACTTTGAAAGCCACCTAAATAACTCCCTGCCAGACATGCATAGCACCTATTTAAACCTATGTAAGACCCTGTTCACACCAATAATGGACATAAAGCATGAAATAAATGAATAGGAACCAAATAATGAGGAATTAGAAGTGACTGTACCTCAGCCAGGGTACTTACATCACGTTTGTGGCTGCATTTCTAAGGTTTTGGCAGTGGTGAAAATGCTCTTGAAGCACGCACAGTAATCCAGCTTTGTGCTGCACTTAATTTTTTGCACTGTGAGTTATAATTAACATTGCACATTGTTCCTAACTGCACCACTGCAGTTCTAACCGCCAGATAAACTGCCAATTTGCACTCCACAGTTGATCCTTTGAACTCTAAGTTCAAATTTCTTAACACTGCACAACACTGTAAATTCCCATGTGGTCTAGAGGCGAGGTATTGCAGTATATTCACTGTTTATTCACAAAAAACGAGCACGTGTGGCTTCCAGTGCGATAAGCATCTTATTCATGATCGAAGTAAGGGAGTAACTGTTGATGTCGGAGAAACAGAGTTGCCAGATCGCAACGCCCACATTACCAATCTCCTCAACTTTCATTACCAAATTTAACTTTTCATTGCCAAATTCGTGAAGTTAGCATTTATTCTTCACTAATTATATATACAAGTGGAAAGAAATATTCATCTTTTTGCCGGCGCTGGGACCATTTTTTCATGTTCAAAAATCAATATTTTTTTCTTTACCAACATAAAGAGAAACGTCTGGCGCACCTGGTAGTGTAATATTTAGCTTCCTAATCTCACCACATAATATGTAATGAATTGCGGAAAATTTCACAAAATGACTGGAGACATGCCTGTGGAAACTAAGCAAATGTGCAGTGCTATAAATTATCCATATTTTCGAATAAATAAAAATTCCGTGTTGCCGAACTGGTTTGGAATAACTAGAAATATGTAAGACGAACAAAATTAGTACATATTATGGTAAGTTTAATATAAAAAAATAGTTATGAGTGAGTAATGTAGCAAAATGTTTGTTAGAGCAAAGGACTGTTAAAATGCTCTAAATGTTTGTTAGAGCAAAGGACTGTTAAAATGCTCTAACTTGAAGAATAAAACAATTTGCAGTCCAATCAGGCCACCACTTCCCGAGTTATGACTCACTTCTGGAGTCGGCAGACTCTCAGCGAGTATACAATTAATGTATCTTTCATGTCACAACCTTCTTCCCATTCGGTAGTATGGGTTCCGCCAGGTATGCTCCACTGGCGATCTTCTCACCTTCCTTTCAGACTCGTAGGTATCCTCCTCTCTGGATTTTGGCGAAAGCTTTCTCATTGCATTTAACATTTCAAAGGCTTTTAATCAAGTCTGGCATAAATCTTTAGTTTCCAAACCGTCATCTTGCAGTTTCCATTCCTTTATCTGTGCCTTCATCTCAGGCTTCCTTTCTAGTTGTCCTATAGTTGCTGCTGTAGACAGACATTGTTCTTCTAGAAAAGATATCAGATAGTGGTGCTCCTTAGGGTCCTATCCTATCACCAACACTCTTCCTTCTATTCATCAGTGACATTTGAAGCTGAACATCTAACCCGAACTACTCATTATGCTGATGGCTCCACCCTTCACCTTCAGTGTCCATATCAGCAGTTACTTAAAAAAAAAGTAGCATGAGGCTGTGGACACCACCCTTAACATTTCCATTTGCTTCTCGCAGCGCCCATCTCACCAGTTACTTCAGAAAACAATGGATGAGGGTATGGCACACCTAATGTCTGACTTAACTCATATCTCTGACTGGAGTAAAAGTAATCTTGTTATTTTTAATCAAAAACTCAGTTCTTATATCGTTGGCCTCGTCAAAATATTCCACAGGAGTACCCTCTAATTTTTAAATATATCCAAGTCAATTCTTCACCATCTTTAAGCATATTTAAGGTTTCATTCTCTAGGAATTTTTCTTGGAAACATCACAATGTACTTCTCATGTAATAAATCTATCTATCTATCTATCTATTGCCAGACGCCTCAATCCCGTTTGGGGTGGCCACAAACAAATCGCCTCCAAGTCGCCCTGTCCCCCGCCATTTCACTGCCCTGCTCCCAACTCACACCCCCCTCTCTCATATACCTCTCCACCCCATCCCTCCATCTCATCCTCGGCCTCCCCCTCCCTCTTCCCCCCTCCACCTCACTCACATACACTCTCTTCGTCAGTCTTTCACCCTCCATCCTCTCCACATGGCCAATAATGCCTCCAAGAAAGTAGGTGTAATAATCCAATTTTTGTGTCTTCTCTAACTCTGCAGAGTTATTCAGTTTAAGTAGGGGTTTTATTTTCATTTCTGTGAAAAGTACAATTCTCATGTATTGAGGGGTGCACCCCACATACAGTGCTCAACAAGGTGGAGTCGAAGGCTTTTTCTCATTAATTAACCTCCTATTACTGGCTCTCATCAACCTCTGTCTTGTCGCCGCACTGTTCCATCTTTACTTCTTTTCTATTGCTACTTCAATGGTCACTGCTCCTCTGAACTGTCTGGTTGCCATACTTCACCACTATAGCGGCTGCATACTACTCGTCTGGTAGCAAACTCTCATTCCTTCACTGTCCAACTTTCTAATGCAAAAAATAACCATTACTTAAGGTGACCAGATTTATTGGGGTGAAAAGCGGGACATTGTCATATACAGTGGGCTCGCACAGTGCGCGTCACCACAGTGCGCGATTCGCCTTGTGCACGAGTGACCAAAAATCATAACCAAAAACCCTTTAATGCGCCAGTTTACCGCACAGAACACGAGGCAGAGGCAAGGAGTGGCTCAAAAATGCCATTTTCTACTAGTGCGCGACCACCCCACACAGAGCGCATAACGTGTCGTCATGTTGATGCGCCAGACAGAGTCAAGTTGAGCAGCCCAGCGTGATGGAAGGCAGGACTGAGCTGTGTATGTCAAACATTAGCAAGATCCTTGCTGCCGTGGATAAGCTCAAGGAAGAGGTAAAGGAACAGGAAGTGAGCAACCTAAGAACGGAGGAACTTCTGGTTCGTATCGACAAACTCTTCCGTTTCTACACAGACAGGGACAGGGAAAAAATAAACAGGAGAAGACAGATGCTCATAACAAGCTACACACAGCGGGCTCAAGTTGGTGAAATAGTGGAACCATCGACATCGTCTGCTCCTGTTCCTGTTGAGGAACATGTGTAATTATTCCCATAAGATTATGTATTCCTAGTACGCGAATTCCCAGTGAGCGAGCTCATGCACCGCCCAATCTCTCGCGCACTGTGCAAGCCCACTGTATATATATATATATATATATATATATATATATATATATATATACAGTGACTTATGCTAGTGACAGCGACTGCAGCTCACCCTATGGCTGCAAATCAAACACTAATGTCTATTGTCTAAACGATCTCCGACCATACCGTATGGTACATTGAATGGGCGGCATTTGGTTTGGATTAAATTTACTCTGACTGGAGTAAAAGTAATCTTGTTATTTTTAATCAAAAACTCAGTTCTTATATCGTTGGCCTCGTCAAAATATTCCACAGGAGTACCCTCCTTGCTGCCGTGGATAAGTTCAAGGAAGAGGTAAAGGAACAGGAAGTGAGCAACCTAAGAACGGAGGAACTTCTGGTTCGTATCGACAAACTCTTCCGTTTCTACACAGACAGGGACAGGGAAAAAATAAACAGGAGAAGACAGATGCTCATAACAAGCTACACACAGCGGGCTCAAGTTGGTGAAATAGTGGAACCATCGACATCGTCTGCTCCTGTTCCTGTTGAGGATGAAGAGGATGCAATGTCAGAAGTGTCAGCATTGGACTTTGAAGGGTTTATGGCCGAAGTGAGTGACTTTGATGCTCCTGGGGAAGGTGATCAAGAGGAGTCAGCGGAGGGAAGTGTTGGTACGGTGGGGAGTGCAGCACTGTAAGTGTTGCTGTGCCTCAGAACCCCTGTTATTTAAGGTCATCAGGCCTGTTGTCTACTGTTGTTAAGGTGACTACCCATATTTTTGTTATTATAGCTATAGCTTTAGAACAATGTCTGAAACATATGACCTTTATTATGTCTCTAAGGGCCAAAAAATGTCCAGGTATGAGGGGGTATCGCCCATGTGTAATTATTCCCATAAGATTATGTATTCCTAGTACGCGAATTCCCAGTGAGCGAGCTCGTGCACCGCCCAATCTCTCGCGCACTGTGCAAGCCCACTGTATATATATATATATATATATATATATATATATATATATATATATATATATACAGTGACTTATGCTAGTGACAGCGACTGCAGCTCACCCTATGGCTGCAAATCAAACACTAATGTCTATTGTCTAAACGATCTCCGACCATACCGTATGGTACATTGAATGGGCGGCATTTGGTTTGGATTAAATAATAATTTTTCTAATTCATCATGATTTCATAAAGGAAGGTCATGTTATGTCTAATGTATTAATAATTTTCTAAAAGCGGGACATATAAGATAATTTGCTCCAAAAGCAGGACATTTTAGTCACAATAAAAAAAGCAGGACAGACGTCAAAATGGCAGGACTGTCCCGCCTAAAAGCGGGACTCTGGTCACCTTACCGTTACTCTTAGTTCATCATATATGCAACAGGTTGACAGTGGAACTGTTTTCCTCTGTCTGTATTTCCTACTGCCTATGAACTAGTCTCGAATGCAGTGTATCCAGGCATCTCAAATTGAAAGGATCTTGAATTTGACTCGCTGATAATCGTTTTTATTGTTTCTTCGAGGGAACACTCTTGCTGGTTTTTGGATCTGAATTCCTTGTACTTTATATATATATATATATATATATATATATATATATATATATATATATATATATATATATATATATATATATATATATATATATATATATATATATATATATATATATATATATATATATATATATATATATACACTGTATATATATATATATATATATATATATATAATATATATATATATATATATATATATATATTATATATATATATATATATATATATATATATATATATTATATATATATATATATATATATATATATATATATATATATATATATACTATATATATATATATATATATATATATATATATATATATATATATATATATATATATATATATATATATATATACTATAAAAAAAATTCTTCTAAACTGAAGAAGTACGAATTGCAAAAGTCCAAAAATAAGTGATGAAAAATGCACAGAAACAAAAGAGCCTTCACGAAGAGAGGAGATTTGGATACCTATACCCATTACTACCTTCCACACTTTAGCTCCAGTCTTGTGGCTGGTGGAATGTAGTGATGGACACAGGTCAGCAAATAAATCTCCTCCCATCCTGAATGATCTCTTGTTTCTGTGTATTTCCTCCTCTCTTATCTGTGCACTTCTGCACTTCTTGACAATTATTTTAGAAGAAAATTTTTGTTTTCTGTTTATGATCTTTTTGTGAAAGTATAATGATGCATAATGCAATTGTTAGATTTGGATTATTTCTGCATGGCATACTGAAATGCTACAACGAAGGTGCTTTCCCGTGAAATGAAGTGTTTTGGTACGTTTTTTAACTGTAGGTGAGCTGTAGCTAACCAATATTGAGCAAAATGGCATACTTACAGGTGACCGCGATGCGGTTTTCAGGCAAACCGTAGCCTGAATGCTTTTCTTACATGAAAAGAAACACTTACACTTGATGGACAGTGTTTTGGTGTATAGTATGCTTGCATGCATCTTTTTGTTTTGGAGTTATGACTGATGAAGAAGAAAGAACAAAATCGAAATTTTTTGCCGTTCGATTTTGCGACCCCTACGAAGAATAGGAAGACCTTGCGAGCAGCTTTGTTTTTGAACTGCGAAGGACTTTTTGTTTATAAGCTTAGAACAAAGCATTGCAACCATTTTTGCACAAATGCTTCTATGCCTTATACATAGTTTGAACCTGCACCATTCTTACTTTCGTAGTGCTTCCACACACTGAGATATAAATGCATATCGTATCGATAAATAGATAGATAAATGTAAATATGGATATAAATATATACCGTATATATAAACATAATTGGATGATACTGGATAAGTTACCCATCAGGAAACGTCTTGAATTTTCTCAGAAAATTTTATATAAATTATCTTCATTAACCCCTCAACCGTGAGGCGTCACTTTCGTGATGCTCGGGAGCTTGAGATCATACCACAGGCATCATTTTTGTGATTCTGTGTTATTTTGAATTCGCCCGGGCTTTCAATTGGTGGCTTGTATCATCTATCAGTACTACCAGTGTCCAGCTATACTCAGTTCTGCTAATGTGTTCTGTACTCCCCTCCACTGTTGACAATTTAGCCATTTTTCTCCTGTCCTTGACTCCCCTCCTTACCTCCCCTCCATTACCCTCTCCTCCTGCCTGACCAGCTGCGCTGTGCTACACAAATCCTGACGGATTTTTCCATCCATTTTATCCATTGAAATGTGCCCTATGCCCTATTCTTATACAAAATAATATATAAAAGAAAGAGAAAGGGTAATTGATACTGCCATACATTTGGAATGGGCTAATTATCACCTGGCAACACCTCACGTGCACTCGTTCGCTAATTTTCCCCGTTTATTTTCCCTTGAAGTATGCCGTATGACCTGTTCTCATAATAAAAATATATATAAGAAAGGAAGGGAGAAGACTAAGTGATATTTACATTCACCTGGAACTACCTTATTTATTATGTATTGTTTAGATTTCCTGACAATCATTTCATAGCGTATAAATTAGCAGCTGTCACCATGCTGTCATAGTCAACCCTTCCCTGCCCCTAGGTCACAGCATTCAGTTTACTGTCGTCTTTCAAGGTGAAACCACGTTGGGTTCGCGCCTGTTCAATTCCACTGCTTTTTAGCCCCATGCAAAGGGCCCTGTGACCTCTACCCCTAATAAACCTCCTGTGGGAAGGGGTAAAGGGCTAATTGACTCTGCTGTGGAACGTGAACTGGCTAGTTTATCAACGATAATGATGGACAGTGACTACGATCTTTCTGGTGACTCTATAACAATGCAAGTGGAAATGTAAATAATGTGTAAATAATGTGTAAACAGCAAGTGGAAGCAATGAATGTAAATATAACTGAACAGTGGAAAATTGTTTTATAAGTTACTGCAAGTGACAGTGCATAACATAGTGTAAATAAAATGTAAATGTAAATAATGTAAATAAAATAGAGAATGTAAACAGAAATGTAAATAAGTAGTAATATTAGAATACGAGTATAAATACTAGAAGTAATGAAAGTGAAAGTGAAAGTTTCGCTCTAAACGATCACACCTGTTTCTCTCTCTCTCTCTCTCTCTCTCTCTCTCTCTCTCTCTCTCTATATATATATATATATATATATATATTGTATATATTTATTATTTATTTTCAATTTTTTTTCCACACCACTTATGAGGTAAAGGTCTAGGCGCGTTTTATTTTTAAGAGGTTTCCCCTGTAGGCCTAATTCTCTCTCTGATCTTTAATCATAATCTTCTTCGTCATCAGAACTTTCTGTTATATTGACGAGAGAGAGAGAGAGAGAGAGAGAGAGAGAGAGGGGGGGGGGAGAGAAACAGGTGGGATGGGGGTAGGTAGGGAGAGAGTGATAATCCGATAATTGGTGGTCAAATTGGCAACTCTACGGCGTGGCAACATAGGAAAAAAGCACTACCACGTGTCATAGAATTCATTCAAATTGTTGCTATAATTCTAAAAAGTGATACTCAGTGTACTATTTAGCTTCCTTTACTATATACAGAATATAAAAAACAATTTCAAATAGCACATAAATGGGAAACAAGAGAGAGAGAGGCGTGTACTACGGTTGATTTGGCAGCATCGCTAGAGGTGATTCACCAGGTGGGCCCCACCCTGAACGGACTTCTTGCGGTGAAAGGACCATAGCGTGTATGAATACTGGGAGTAATGAAAGTGAAAGTGACAGCTTCACTCTCTACGCTAGTTTACAGAACGAGAAAGTGAATGCCTGGAGTGAAAATAAACTACAAGTACTGAAAGAAACTTATAGATAAATATTGTATATATAAATAAGTGTAATAAGGTACTAGGAATATAAAGTGTGAGTGTGTTTATAAATAATAAATGACAGCTCCGCCTCAGAATACCATTGGGGAAAGAGCATGGGAGGAAAGCTCGTATGCACTCGTAATTTACATTGCTTTCATGTTTTTTTTTTTTTTTGGAATATGGATTCCAAACTACTTGAAATTCATAGAATAGTGTTTGTAATTATAATATCAGGCAGTGGTAACCATATTACTGGGTATCGGGAAGTGTTAAATGGAGACTTCATTACCCACCTTCAGTATTCTCCACAAGTCCTATGGTAGACGACGAAGGCTCAACAAACATCCCAGGATAAAGCTGAAGGTATGTGTCATATGCTTATTTAATTATAATATTCTCGGACTAATAACTGATTTTTGGCAAATATTTTAAAAAAGTCAGTCGGAGCGCTAATATCACCCCGGGACATGCACGGCACACTCCCAACAACCCGCGGTCAAGGGGTTAAGTAAATTAACCACTGCTTTCCAGTGTTTCTAAAGCCCTCAATGTATATTAGAGGCAAAAAGAACACAGTAACGTTTATTTGTAGGCTGTATCTGGCACTGAAAATTCTATTATATGGTACGAATAGATGAGGAAAGAACAATTTCTGTAAATAATGAAGTAAGAAATTAAAAATGTGTGTGTGTGTGTGTGTGTGTGTGTGTGTGTGTGTGTGTGTGTGTGTGTGTTTTAACCCTTTAACTGACAACGTTATTTAAGTGATATAAATTCGCAGCATTTTTGTTACACGTTCTTACCTGTGAGTGGAAGACATCTTTTTTTCCCCCATATCAAAGAAATATACTAGGCATCTTTAAAGTATGCCATTGTCTTTCTCATAACAGTTAAGAAGTACAGTATGAACTCCATGGATCTTTTTTTTTTTTTTTTTTTTTAATGTTAGGGTCAAACCATTCAGCATCGTCATCATTGATTTGGAAACAAGGTCTGTTTCTAATACATCTGAGTGTCGAGATTCTCGCCTGAATACAGATGGAGGCACTTTGATGAAAATTAATACTTTTGACTGCAGCGGTAAGGGAGAGAGGGAGGGAGGGAGAGAGGGTGGGAAGGAGAAGGAAGGCTCAGGCAGTGTGGAAACCCACCCTCTGGTATCGCATTAATTGGGTACTCATATTCGGCTCATGCAATAAGCGTTCTCCAATACATGGTTTTATGAATTGACTTAAAATAGTTTGCCTTACCCCTAGACTTCTCTGCTACAGCTACAGGAATATTGTCTGCTGAGTGTTCATATACGCCGATTTTGTCCTTCTTCTTTTTAATATTTCTTTACTAGTTCTCACATCATTTAGAAGGAAGAATGGACTGAACAAAAGTGCTAGACCATTTTCTCTTTCTATGGATAATTCAGGAGAGTTAGTAGTGCTGGTGTGTTGACAATAATCTAAGGTAAGGAATTATCATCATTTACCTAAATACACACAGATAAATACACACATAGCAGATTTAAAGTATACTCAGATCTTTAAATCGTTATACCCTGTGAGGACATCGCAACATTCTCTATTCTAAACATAATCTTCTCAGTATTTGAGACTGAATATTCAGTCAGAAGGTAGAAAGAAAAAACAGTTACAAAAACACTAGACAGATGAAGGACCATTAGGACCGTAGGTAATAAGGGGCGTCGTTACAGGCAGCAGGAGTGATTCACATTACGTTTGAAAAAAAAAAAAAAAAAAACTTAGGAGTGACCAACAGGCCATACCGATACAAGAGACTGACTCCTTGAAGAGGAAATTATTCGTAAGTTGAACGTGACTGATAACAACATGGATAAAATAGAATAGACGTCTTTGAAGTGAAGGTGTTACACTTCAGTTCGATGGTGTATTTTATCTATTATTATATCTAAGCAAATTTACACTCTTTGACACCCTTTTCGAACTGGAGAGGACAGATACAATATATAGACATTAGACTTTGCCAAGCACGTCGCAGCGAGACGTCAATCCAAAACAGAATAGTCTGTTGGTAGCAAGAATAAATTAATCATAATTCGTCATTGTAGTCGTTGTTGTAGTTGGGTAACTCCGGTCTGTCTGGCCAAGCAAACCCATCAACTGCAGAGAGTCTACTGCCCCTGTGAAATCGGTTAACTGTTCATGACGAAAAGAAAAAAATGGAGACTGCACGCAAGCAATCAACACTCGAAAATTGTAAACCTAACTCGGTTAAAGAATGATATCAGTCAGCAGTATCGTAGGTAAAATTACCTGAGCCGAATTCACTGGAGTACGAAATAACCAGCTACGAGTTCTTCTCTCCCAAAGTTATGAGTCGTGCGTCTCGCATGTATCTGGCAGTAGACGGCGCATGCGTGGCGCATGCGCAATCAGTGTAAGGCTAAGGTGTCAAAATTTCTAGCCATGTGTCTGCTTGGGCAATACTGCTTGCTGCAGATAGAGCAAAAAAAAAAAAAGCCTAGCCAAGTAGTCACAGATCAACTGACCAACCAAAACATTCAACATGGTGGAGGCTTCTGGTCAAGCACTGATTGAAGAAGTTTATTTGATAAAGTTTGTAAGCTAAAGAGTCAATGAAAAGCACCCATTTAACACTTTAATAATCATTCTTATATACGTGATGATGATGGGAGGCATTATACTTCGTCCTAGTTTGAGGATATGTGCTTCGTCACCAACACGTTCATAGCGGTTTTACTATATATATATATATATATATATATATATATATATATATATATATTGTTACATAGCCTATGATTTCATCATCCTTTGTGTAATTTTAACGCACAGTTGCTGCATGTTTGATCACGAGCGTGTTCTGCCTCAGTCCCCCCCTTCTACCGTTATAGTAGAGTAAGTCGTTCTCTCTGTTATTCAGAGCGGGATTTTCAGCTCTTTGTCCCCATGGCTTCATTTGCGCGTCCTTCTTACAAGTTGTATCAAGCTCTCCTGGCCCCTATATAATGAGCTCAGTCTCTGCATCATTGCGGACTTTGATGAATGGTCGTGGAGAGTAAAGACGTGTTTTCTGTGCTCTCCTCTAGCTATAGGGCTGCCTCACCGGCATTAGTTTTCCTTTGTTTTCGCCACTAGGGCGTACTTTCAGTTAGGCTAGCTAGTATTCATTTTCCTCCCCTCCCTGTTAGAGATACAATAGGAGTTTGTATCTTTTCCTGAGTTTACCTTTACTTATCGCCCACGGAGGGTCCCCCCCACTGATCGCTCTGGGGCGTGAACGGACACGGTCGGGCCTCCCTGGAGTGGTTTGAGAGGGCAACCTCAGATATAGGTGTTTTGCCCCTGGTTGTTTGTCCCTTGATTGTCTTTTCTCCTTCTTCCCACTTCCCCCGTTAGGGGGGGTGGTTACTATGGAGGACGCCCCTGCTGCCTCCCCCCCCTTCAGGGGGGGAGGCAGTCCTGACAACAATAGGAATGACCAGACTGACCACCCCCAGACGGACGAACGCCAGACTCGTGCCCCACTTGATGTCCCAGTAGACAATGCCACCTTTGTCACACTCCATGCACTAGGTTCTACTCCCCTGTCCAGTCTCAATCCCTTCCTTGTCAAGAAGGTGATTGACCACTGTGCGGGAGAGGTCGAACAGGTAAAAAAACTTGCGAACGGAGATCTCCTGATTAAAACTTTTAATTCATCACAAGTGAAAGATTTGCTGAAACTGCGTAAATTCCACTGTTACGATATCGAAGCCAAAATCCCAGTCTCCATGAATTCTTGCAAGGGTGTTGTCACTTGCAGGGATCTCATGGTGATGAGTGAGGACGAAATCGTAAGTGAATTGGCGCACCAAGACGTAATTGAGGCTAGATTTATTACTCGCTACTCAGAAGGCATAAGGACGAAGACGGCAACTATTGTCTTGACGTTTGCCAAAGTGTCTCTTCCAAGTTCTGTCAAAGTTGGATACGAAATTGTTCATGTTCGGCCTTACATCCCTAACCCTTTGCATTGCCTGAAATGCCAGCTGTATGGGCATGGTGCAAAGACTTGTCGGGCTTCCCAGCCAGTGTGCAGCAAGTGTGGAAACCAGGGTCATGATGCGGACCATTGTACATCTGCGACAGTATGTTGCTTTCACTGCAAGGGCACTCACTCCACTTCCTCGAGGGACTGTCCCAAGTGGAAGGAGGAGAAGGAGGTCTGCGCGGTAAAGGCAACTGAGGGCATTTCCTATTACGAAGCTAGGAAAAAGGTGAAGGAGTTGCATGCAACTCCCACGCCGAATAGGTCCTATGCTTCGGCAGTAATGTCCCATCCTGTGATGTGCTCTGTCGAGACGCAGACTGACCCTGTCTTTCTCCCTCCTGCCGCTCACAGTACATCTCCATCTCGACCTCCTGTCCGTTCCAACTCTCTCACTGACATCCCTAAGGCATCAACTTACTCTCAGGCTGCTGCTGCCTTTCCATCAGTACGGCCTAAAACGAAGCCTGACAAGTCTAGTAAAAGTAACATGACCACCCTCACGAAACAGTCACGTCCTCATGTCCTTCCGGTTCCTACTCCAGCGAGGGAGAGAAAGGTTAGCTCTTCCTCGGGGGAGGCTGGGAACCTAGTTATTGATGACAATATGGAGGTTTCCATTAACAAGCACCGGGATAGGTCCCCCGGTAGTAGCTTGCCTGCCGGCGGGCGACAGAAAAAGACAAAGCACACTGGCCCCCAACGAAAATCTTAAACCGTCACTTTCACTGTATTACAGTGGAATTGTAGAGGTATTGGGAATAAGTTACAAGATATAGCAATCTTGCTGTCAATACACAGGCCAGACGTTGCTTGTTTACAGGAGACGCGCCTGGAGGATCATCCTGATCCTCCACAGTTCAAACACTATCACTCGTACAGAAGATATGAAGGTCACGGAGTTGCCATTTACACACACAAATCACACCCACAAACGGAAGTGATTCTAAATTCTACTCTGGAAGCGGTCGCTTGCAGAGTAAAATTTAATAACACGTATCTGTCTATTTGCTCTCTGTACTGTCCTCCACATGGCCCCATTGATAGTGATGCTTTAAATTCACTAGTGGAACACCTCCCTGGGAATAAGTTAGTGTTGGGCGATTTTAACGCCCATCACTATCAATGGGGTAGCCTGAGGATTGATGGTCGTGGGGAGCAAGTAGCCGACCTAATACTACAGTCCAACATCTGTCTTCTGAACGATGGTAGAGCGACTCGTGTAGATGATCGTACTGGTAACTTTTCGGCCATTGACTTATCTTTGGCCTCCCCTGGTATACATCAAGATCTCTCATGGGACCCCTACGACGATTCCTTGGGAAGTGATTATTTACCCATCTGTCTTTCTTATACACGCGACATCATTTCGGACCCTCCACCTCCAAAATTTAACTATAAGAAAGCAGATTGGGGATCCTTCTCAAGGATCACCAATTTAGATATATCTGGGGAGACCATAGATGTTAAGGTCGAAAATATAACCCAATCCATATTACACGCAGCTAAGGCTGCTATTCCCAAGACTTCTACAGTTCATGCGAAGCATAGAGCACATTGGTGGACGCCGGATTGCCGACAAGCATTAAGAAAACGCAATAGGAGATACAGGATTTTTGATAGTCAGCCCACTGAGGAAAACTTTATTGCATACAAACAGGCACGGGCTGAGGCAAGGAGAATAATAAGAAGGGCCAAACGTGACTCCTGGCGGTCCTTTGTGTCCACGGTGACTCGTACAACTCCATTACGTAAAGTCTGGTCCACTATAAGAATATTAAATAATAAAGGCCCATATTTTCCAATCACTTCCCTTCATGTTAATAATAACATCTATGACGAGCATGTGGACGTTGCTAACATCCTCCCCAGGAGTTTTTCTCATGTAAGTAGCTGAGCCAATTATGATCCGCGTTTTCAACCTCAAAAACACATAGCTGAGCTACAGATATTAGACTTTGCCACAGAAGACGTAGACTCCCCGTACAACCAAGAGTTTACGCTAGATGAACTGCTCCTTGCCATTAAATCCTGTAAAGACACCAGCCCTGGACCAGATACCATCACGTACGGTATGATCCAGCATCTTAATCAGGACAACCTGATTAAGATGTTAGCATTGTACAATGAGATTTGGGCGTCTCGAACGTTCCCAAACTCATGGCACTTTGCACACGTCATATCGATACCCAAAGAGGCTGGTCGTCTTATGAATCCCACTTCATTTCGTCCTATTGTGTTGACTTCTTGTCTATGTAAGGTCATGGAACGTATGGTTAACAATAGGCTTCTTTTTGTTTTAGAGTTGAAGAATTTGTTAAATGATCAACAATGTGGCTTCAGTAAATATAGAAGTTCACTAGATCATTTAATGAATTTGGAGCATTGTATTGCAGAGGCATTTGCCAATAAAGAATTTATGATAGGGGTGTTCTTGGACATCCATAAAGCCTATGACATGACCTGGCGACACGGTATACTAATGAAGCTCTATGATTATGGTTTAAGAGGAAATTTGCCTGTTTTTATTTCAAATTTCTTAAGGGACAGGACTTTCTCTGTCAAATTGCCCCGTAACGTAACATCGGATATATTTATCCAGGAAAACGGGGTGCCACAGGGAAGTGTGCTTAGTCCTACTTTATTTAGTATTATGATCAATGATATTCTGTCATCAGCTCCCATCCCGAGGAATCTTAAATACTCGCTCTACGCTGACGATTGTGCAATATGGCACTCTTCCCGTAATGCACAATTTTCGGCTGGGCGGATTCAAGCAGCCCTTGACTCCGTCCACCAATGGGCCTTGCAGTGGGGATTTAAGTTTTCCGTACGTAAGTGTGCCGCTATAGTTTTCACTAATCGTAACGTACCTAATTTGTGCTTAACTTTGGATAATCAGGCGGTACCTTTTCAAAATTCTGTAAAATTTTTAGGAATACATTTTGATCGTAGAATGAATTTTAAACTTCACGTTAATACTTTGCTTGCTCGTTGTGATAAACCGTTAAATGTCCTCAAGTACCTAGCGGGTACTACCTGGGGTGCCGACAGAAAATCTTTATTAATGGTGTATAAGTCCCTTATTCGATCGAAGCTAGACTATGGCGCACAGGTGTATGGCTCGGCATTTGATGCCACTCTGAAAGGATTGGATGTGTTACAGAATAAATGTTTGCGAATGTGTCTTGGAGCCGTCCGGTGTACCCGTGTGACTCGTATGGAAGTGGAGGCGAATGTGCCTCCCCTCCGTATTCGCCGTGACCACCTGGCCTTGTCCTATGGCATAAGGACGTTAAGGAAAAGTAATATCGGCAATGTGGCCTGTACCCCCCTGCGTCAATATCACCACCTTCTGCGGGGGGTGCGTCGGCCACTTGCCGCTCGCCTCCACTTACTGACTCAGGAGTTTGATGTGGACCCCAGTGATTGTGACAAGTTGGTGCTTAAAAATATAGCGCCTTGGGAGCCACCCGGCTTTACAGTCGATGTGACATGGCTCCCAGCACCAAAGGCCAAGGCGCCGGAGGCGGAGGTCCACCACTTGTTTCGTAACATCATTGTTCGTCACTTGGGGTCCCATCATTTGTACACCGACGGCTCCAAGTCGAGTGAATGTGTGGGTGCAAGTGTGTGGTCGACTGAATGTGCCCTCAGGTATCGGTTGCCGACTCATACATCTGTGTTTACTTCAGAACTTTTTGCTATTGACAAAGCCATAGACTATGCTCTCAATTCTAGGCATGACTCATTTGTCATATTTTCAGATTCAAAATCAGCCCTTCAGGCAATTGCATCTTGCACTACGGACTCTCATGAGATCCAGGGCCACATCGTTAATAAGTTGCATTCATGCAACAAGTCATTCACGCTGATCTGGGTGCCTGGTCGTTGTCGTATCTACGGCAATGAGCAGGCTGACTTACTTGCAAAGTCGGCTGTGGAGCTCGAGGAGACTTGGGACGTTCCTCGTGATCTACGGTCGAGTCTATCTCTCGGAAAGAAATCAATAAATCTTCTGTGGCAAGGTCAGTGGACCAGACTAAATATTCCAACTTGTAAGCCGTACCTGGGCGACTGGGACACTGCCAACCATCCCAGTCGCCTAGAAGAAAAAGTGTTGGCACGGTTACGTCTCAATGCCACCATTTTAACCCACATAAAACCATATATGGAAAGACGCTTCCCACCGCACTGTGACATCTGTAATGCGGTGTTATCTATCAGTCATATCATCCTGCGCTGTCGGCGATTTATTCGTGAACGTGCTTCACTTATAAATTACTGCGGCGCAGTAGACGTCCCCTTCACCCTTTCCACCATCCTGGGTGATGGGGACATTGTTATGACTGATAAATTGATGGCTTTCTTGAGAGAGACCGTACTGATCAGAGTGATGTGACTTTTTTACTGTGTGGTTATGGTTTTTATGAAGAGTAAATATGTATATATTGTAATATTAATTAGGGTTGACAGTTGACATATTTTAAATAGTTCCTCCTCCCACCGATCTATTTCTAATATTGATGTCCCCTACATTAAGCCAAGTTCCTCGCCTGACAGTCACCAGCTGATGAGTGCAAGTGTGCAATATAGGAAGGTATTGGGCACTTGCAGTCGATGGTGGTCTGCTGGGCGAGGTTCTTCACTTTTTGTACAAATTATGTAAATACATTATATTATCTTGCTTAAGTTATTCTAATTAGGGCCGACAGCTGACGTATATGGAAATGTTCCTGACTCGTCTGGTTCCCTTTCATATATTGATGTCCCCTATATTAGGTTGTGCCTCGACTGACAGTCACCAGGTGATGAGTGCAGGTACGTAATGTAGAAAGGCATTACATATCTGCAGGCGATGGTGTTCTGTTAGTCGAGGTATTTTTACCATTAGTGTAGGTCTAGCTATTTGTCTCTGTAGGATTTAGTATAGGTTAGCGATTTGTCTGTTAGGTGATTAATTTTAGGGTCTTTAGATTAGTTTTCCTTTATAATATAAGGTATAAAAAATATAAAACCAAGAAAAAATGAAAAAAATAAAAATAGAAAAAAATATAAATAAGATTAAAATTATTATAAATATATGTACGTTTGCATGAAAGCGTGTCTGTATGTATGCATAGAAGCGTGTGTGTGTGTGTGTGTGTGTGTGTGTGTGTGTGTGTGTGTATATATGTTTGTATATATATGTATATATGTTTAAATGTAAATACAGATATATATATAAATGGCCTTAATAACCAGGGGCTTCGGCCCCAATGGTTGATAGGCCGAAAAAAAAAAAAAAAAAAAAGCATCATTGCCACTTAGATCTGCTCCTCATTTTGTTCACATCTCTGTCCTCCCCTGTACAGTTATTATTATTGTGAATTTGTCAGGAAGTCTCCAACCATCTAGCAGCTGTGTGATTTGAGTATAAGTGTTGTTGCATTTTTTCTTGTACTGTATAGCATAAGGTTGATTCTTGGGCCTGGTGAGGTCTTTGTGATTGATGTGGGGTTTTATATCAGTCATTTTAAATAATATTTTGTATCTGTAATAATTTATCTTTCATTAACTGAGCATTACCCGGTGTATTTTCATTTATCAGGGCTGACTTAGATAAATTTACTCTTGTTAATTTCGTGTTAATAGAGGCTATTGCAGTTAACCATATATTTAACCTGTTTATTTGCCATTACATTATCCTTATGAGTCCTGAATGTTTTGTTGTTAGTTTGAGCATTAAACTTTAACTTGTAATTTTACCTAACTCTTTTGTTTTGAACCTGGAACTTTACGGGACAGTAGTGACTCTTAGTATTCTCACTTAAAGTGTACGTTATCTTTCTCTGTTCCGCAACATAAATTTGGCGACCTCATATCAGGATATTCAGGATATTATCATAAGGATATTGCTTGATATTTTGTGACTGTTACTTATTCATGATGTCTACTATTACTACACTTGATGAAGCCAAAGATTTTTTGTCAAATGTGCAAACAGTGTGTGATGTAGAAAACAACAAAGAATGAACTGAAGCTTGTTGCTCAAAAATTGGGAATTGCTGTTCGCTCTCATCATTCTAAAGATCAAATTGTTGACATGATTAATGAAAGCTTGTTTAATGTAACTCCTCCAAATGAGCAAATGCAGATTGAATTAGCTAAGTTACAGCTAGCCCTGCAGGAGGCTAAGGCTAAGGAGGCGGAGTCTCGTGTTAATGAGGCAAATGCTCGTATTCAAGAGGCACAGGTACAGGCTCAGGCACAAGTTGAACTTGCTAGGATTCAGGCAGACCATGAGTATCGCATGAAACAAGGTGGAACTGGATCATCTAGCTCTGATGATTTTCATGGGGCTAAAAATGTTAAACTTGTCCCTCCTTTTAATGAATCTGATTTAACAAAGTATTTTCAGTTGTTTGAGAGGGTAGCTACAGGTTTTAGTTGGCCCAAGGAGTATTGGCCAGTACTCCTTCAAACTGTTCTCACCGGTAAAGCTCAAGTAACTTATGCATCTTTGCCTCAGGATCAATCTGATAATTATGATGTAGTTAAGAGCTTGATTCTTAAGGCCTATGAGCTTGTTCCTGAAGCTTATAGAGTAAAATTTAGGACAACTTACAAGCAAGATAAGCAATCCCATGTTGAGTATGCAAAAATCAAAGAAGATTTGTTAGAGCAGTGGTTAAATTCTAAGAATGTGGATTCTGATTTTGACAAATTTAAGCAGATGATTTTGCTGGAGGATTTCAAAAGGTGTATTTATAAAGATGTAAGCCTATATCTTGATGAGAGAAGGATAGATAATTTGTCTGATGCTGCAGTTTTAGCTGATGAATATGTTCTCACTCAAGAGATATTCTAAAGAAAAAGGGAAAGCTGAGAGTAAGTACGTTGCCTCTACTCAGAGTACAGGTGACAGGAAAGAGAATAAGGATGATGTTTCTCAGGAAGTAAATACCAGCTTCACCTCTAGATTTCAGAAAAGTAAATGTACTTATTGAAGTAAGCTTGGTCATACTACGGAGAGATGTTTCAGGAGACAGCGTGATGTGAACAAAAAGGAGTCTTTAACCCGCGCCGTCCTGAGGACGTACTTCCACGTCCTCACGTTTTGTCACAGCCAGTCCCGAGGACGTACTTCAACGTCCTGCAATTGCAAGGTTCATAATTTCCACAATTTTCAAAATTCGCGGGAGATTTTCGTTTCGCCCTGGTACCCAAGCCTCTCCTACCTGCCGCCAGGCGGGCAGCGTTCTAGACCCCGCGTGACCCGCGCTCGCCCTTGTCTCGGTCACTCACCTGCCAGCAGTGACCCAGGTCAGACATGGCGCGGAAAGGTCTCTCAGATGAGCAAATTGCATCCGTCCTGGAAGCCTTCACTGGAGACAGTGATTCTCCACTCGATGATGATGTGGTGGATCACGATTACGTCCAGCCAGAGGAAGAAATAAGTAGCAGTGATGAGGAGGTCCCTTCGCCCTGAAAAACGCGGTATGTGACATACCGTAAGGCAAGGGAAGGCCAGCCTGCTCCCCAACCACGTGCACAGCTATCTCTCCATCACGATTCTGATCAGGACAAGGATGAGGACGATGAGGATGACGGAGGCCTAGGACGTGATATCGCCGAGTGGTTGGGAAAGGAGAAAATATCACCACGTGGATCAGAAGGTGGGGCGAGACGACACCTAAGGTATGGTTCAAGTACTCTGTCTGGGGAAGTAGCAAGTGGTGTGGTGGGATTGCTGGGAGAAAGGGAAAGTGTTGTGGCGGCAGCGCGGGGTGAAAGTGAGAGTGGTGTGGGGGTAGTGCGGGGTGAAGGGGCCAGTGGTGTGAGGGAGGCAGCACGAGCACGTGGTGCTCGTAGGCCTAGGGTAGAGGAGGTTGAGTCACTCCCCAGCACTTCTTTTGCCCCTGAATATTCACAAATTTCCTCCCCACAGCCCCAGGATGTGGGGAAAGGAAAGAAAGGGAAGGGAAAGGGCAAAGGATAAGGGAGAGGGAAGAGAAGTGCGAGTGATGAGAGGTGCCGCTCTCCACCTCCCCAACCTCCCCCACCACCCTCACCTCCCCACCCTGACGAAGGGGACGATGGTGACGTGGCTGGAGACGGTGGTGTCACGTGGAACTGGGAGGATGGGAGTAATTTTACACCCATCATTCACCAGTTCACTGAGGAGTGGCGGTCAGGTTGCACGGCTCTAGGTGTAAATGCTGGGTCGTCACGTTTAGATTTTTTCAACTTGTTTTTTGATGAGGCGTTTGTTGGGCGCATAGTAGAACAGACAAATATATTTTCACAATCCCAGCGCCTTGAAAGTGAACGCCTAGGAACCACAAGCAAGCATGCAGAACAGTATGACTTTCCTGTGACTATATCAGAGATGTTCCTATTTTTTGCCCTGGTAATCTTGATGGGTGTGGTGAGGAAAAATCAAATTCCTGCCTACTGGACAACGAACCCAATCATCCTAACACCTTTCTTTGGAAAGATGATGGGTCGTAATAGATTTCAGTTTATTCTCGGCCGCCTCCACTTTTTTGATGCAGATGATCCAGCCAATGCAAATAACACCGATAAAATGAGGAGAATTAGGCTGGTATTTGATCATTTACGGGAAATGTTCCGCTCCTCATTTTATCCCTACAGAGACCTCGTCATAGACGAGAGTCTTGTGTTGTGGAGAGGCAATATTTCCTTTAGGCAGTATATACCCAGCAAGAGACACCGTTTCGGGTTCAAGATCTTTGTTATGTGTGACTGTAAGACTGGTTATGTGCAAGACATAGTCTTGTACACGGGCGCACAGACAGATATAATAGAAGATAGGAGTATAGGACTCTCTGGGGCCGTGGTGAAGACAATGATAGAAGAGTACCTTCATCGTGGTCATGTTTTGTACCTGGACAACTGGTACACTAGCCCTCTTCTTGCTAGGTTCCTCCACCAACACGACACCGGAGTCTGTGGTACAGTCAAGAGAAACCGTCGCCATATGGTCAAGATAGGGAGGAAACTTGACAAGAATGAGGTGGTTTTCTTCCAGGCCAATAACATCCTTGCAACCCTGTGGAACCACAACAGGGAAGTTTGCCTCCTATCAACTGTTCACAGCCCCCTGATGCACCGCACAGACTCCGTGGATCACCGTAGCGAGAGGAGGCGCAATGTATGGAAACCAGAGTCTGTACTTGCCTATAATCTGAACATGAGGCAAGTTGATCAGTCAGACTCGATGATTTCAAGTGTTGACTGTGCCAGGACAACGATGAAGTGGTACAAGAAACTCTTTTTCCACTTGCTCGACATCACGGTCCTGAACGCCCACTACCTGCACGCAATGACCACCGGAGTATCCGAGACCTTTGAGGGGTTTGTGAGGGAGCTGGCACGTGAAATAATCGCCAAGCATGCCCAGGAAAGACCCCCACACCGCCCCCGCGCCCCCCGTGCTGCTCAGACTCCCCTACGTCTTGCAGCCCGCCACTACCCCAGCGCAATCCCTTCCGAACCAAACCGTCGTAAACCCCAGCGTCGCTGCCATGTATGTAAGCACTCGACAGTCAGACCATCAACGCAGAGAAAAGACACAAGATACGAGTGTGTCGAGTGCAATGTTGCGTTGTGCCTTCAGCCTTGTTTCAAGGAATATCATAATCTCGTACACTTCTGAAACTATGTGGGAAGGCGAAATGACGCTCATGATAATGGTAAGGCCAGTCAGTAGGTGCTAAGTCAAATATAAAGTTGAAACGGGTGTTATTTTTTCAGAAAAGTAATGTATAAGATGAGAATTAGTGTAAGTGGAAAGAATTGTTATCAAAACTACACCCACTGTGTAAATCTGGTCAGTAAATATGTGATAGCAAGGAAATAAAGTGGAAACGGGTGTAATGTTAGCATGAATAAAACGTATAAGTTGAACATTACTGTAAGTTGTCATAATTGATGTCACGAGTACACCCACATTCTGGTCAGTAAGTATGTGATAGGAATTATATACAGTGGATGATGTTGTAATGTTAGTAGTAAGGTATTTTATAAGTTGATTACTTGTGTAAGATGAAACAAATGATATCGCGATAACACTCCCTGTGTAAGTACGCGCAAATATGACGCTAAGTTCCATCGTACGTTCAGAAATGATGTAATATCAATTATATCAAGTGTTTACATGTGCAATGTTAGTGTAGAATAATTATATAAGTACAAAAATAGGTTGTAAGTTGAATTAGTTGTCATAGCGACTTCACCGTGTGTGTTACTATGCGCTATTATTACGCTATATATTTACGTAAGGCCTGAAATAATCTCAAAACAGTTCTATAAAGTTGAAAAGTGTATAATAATATTAGAAAGGTATTATGTTAGTAGAAAAAGCACAATACGAGTTGAAACATCAGTCACAGCGAGTTCATTCACTACGTAAATTAGCGCTAGCATTACGCTAAATGTTGTCAAAAGGCCTGTGAATACGTAAAAACAGTTCAATATAATGTAAAATGGTATAATGTTATTGTAGAAGTATTATGTAAGTAAAAAAATTATATGTATCATGATTTTAGAATGTTAGCGATTCATGGGAACCAAGTTGGCCGATTTTGCTCGTTTCTCACGATGGTACAATGGTTAAATATTTCTGCTCTATTTTTGTATAAAATCCAATATACTCTTTTATCACATGTTTTTGTTTGTAATAAATTCATTTCTACTTACTTTCATTGGTTTCCCAAACTTATAATACCATAGAAAACGTTTGATGCTCACACCGCATAGGGAGAACACGGGGCCAGGTGGGACCAACGCATACCTGGTTAAGCTAATTAGGGACCCCAGGGACCACTTTCTTTGCCACCGGCCATTGTTTCTGACCAAAAGCGAAAGTTTAAGCAAAAAAAAAAAAAGGTCGAAAATTGCCCGGGATTGGGGGGTACCAGTAGTCGAAAAGTGGCCGGGACGGGGCGGGTTAAATATTCAGTCAATTGGTCTAGTGTCCACTCTTGAGAGTTCCCAGAATTCTTTAACTGAGTTAACTGAACCTGCTTTGAGGGGTAACTTAAATTCTCATGATGGAGCTCCTCTTTTGAGCAGTAACGTGGGTGACACTCTCAAGAGTTCATGTGCTAATTTCCTGTCTGATGGTTTTGTCAGTCCTCTGGACAGTAATGACAGGATATCAGTTCAAATATATCGTGATACAGGTGCTTGCCAATCCCTTATGCTGACCAGTGTTCTAGGCTCTAATGTTAATTCCTCTGATGAAACTGTAATCTTACAAGGTGTAGGGAATAATTACTTCTCTGTCCCTCTGTGCAGAGTGAATTTAGAGTCTGGTTTTGTTAATGGTTCCGTTATGGTTGGGTTGGTTGAGACACTCCCAGTGTCAGGTGTAACTTTCTTACTTGGAAATGATATTGGTGGAAGTCAAGTGTGTCCAGCTCCTCAGTTGTCTAGTGAGCCAGTGGCTGCGACCCAGGACTGTGATGTCCCTGATGTGTTCCCTGCATGTGCTGTCACTAGGGCTAAGTCTAAAGTTACTGGTGACTTAGAGGATAATGATGATGATGATGTTATCCTAGCTGACACTTTTCTTGCTAATTTGGACCACTCACCAGATGAGGCAGTACCCCGTAGTGTTGATAATTTGTCTCGTCAAGAGTTGGTTGAGTTGCAGGTTGCTGACCCTGAGTTGAAAGGTCTAGTTAACTCTGCTTACAGTGAAGAAGAGTCAGCCGGTGCTTCTACTTGTTATTATGTAAAGTCAGGAGTACTTATGAGGAAGTGGAGACCCCCAACAGCATCAGTTGACTGTGAATGGGAGGTTGTACATCAAGTTGTCATCCCTCGTGTTTGTAGGCAGGATATCATTCGAGTGGCTCATAATACCAGTTTGGCAGGACACCTTGGAGTGAGGAAGACTGTGGCACGCATTTTGAAACACTTCTACTGGCCAGGTATCTTCAGGGATGTTTCCTGGTATTGTAAGTCTTGTCACACCTGTCAAGTTGTGGGGAAGTGTAATCAGACCGAAAAGGTTGCACCTCCAGTTCCCATTCCTCCTTTTGAGGCGCCTTTCACCCGTGTGTTGGTGGATATTGTGGGCCCTCTTCCTAAGACTTCTTCAGGATTTTCTTATGTGTTGACCATGATTGATATGGCTACTCGTTATCCTGAAGCCATTCCACTTAGAAATATCTCAGCAAAGAACGTGGTTAAGGAAATGCTAGGGTTCTTCACAAAGTTTGGTCTGCCCAAGGAGTTACAGTCAGACCGGGGAACTAATTTCATGTCAAACGTTTTCAAGCAGTCTCTGAAAGAGTTGGGCATCACCCAGATCACGTCTTCAGCTTACCATCCCCAGACCCAAGGAGCGTTGGAGAGATATCATCAAACACTCAAATCGATGCTCAAGAAATACTGTTTGGAACATCAGAAAGACTGGGATAAAGGTCTTCCATTCGTTGTGTTTGCTGCAAGAGAATCTCCAAATGAATCACTGGGCTTCTCACCTTTTGAACTACTGTTTGGCCATGAAGTAAGAGGACCCCTTAAGTTACTCAAGGAATGCTGGCTGTCGGAGGATGATGACGTCAACCTGCTGGAGTATGTGATGAAGTTCAAAGAACGGCTGTCCACTGCTTTACAGCTGGTGAGAGAGAATTTAGGAGCTGCTCAGGAGAAGATGAAGACTTGGTATGATAAGAAGTCCAGGTTACGCCACTTTCAGCCAGGAGATCAGGTTTTGATTCTGCTACCAGTTCATGGGCAACCTCTTCAAGCCACGTTTAGTGGCCCTTATTTCGTGGAGAAGAAACTCAGTGATGTCAACTATGTCATCGCCACACCAGATCGTAGAAAGAGCAAGCAACTATGTCACATCAACATGCTAAAGTTATATCACAGGCGGGACGAAAATAATCCAGTCTGCACTGTAGCTGTTCCACCCGAGTCTGCAAGTGAAGCTCTCCCATGCAGTATGAGCCTGAGTGATAGTTTGGGGAAGAATCCTGATATCGTGAATGATCTCCAGACTAAGCTTTCTCATCTACCTCCCATGGAAAGGCAGGAGTTTTCGGCATTACTGCAGGAGTACCCGCAAGTGTTCCGTGCCACTCCAGGAAGAACCACTGTGTTGATGCATGATGTCGATGTTGGAGACGCAAAGCCAATTAAATTGCCTCCTTACCGTATGAACCCAGTGAAAGTTCCTCTCATCCAGAAGGAGCTTGGCTACCTGTTGGACCACAAGATGATTGAGCCCTGTCAGAGCGAGTGGAGTTCTCCTGTCACTCTGGTCCCTAAGCCAGGTGGGTCACAGCGGCTTTGCATTGACTACAGACGTGTTAATCAGATCACCAAAACAGACACTTACCCTCTCCCTCGCGTGGAAGATTGCATAGACAAGATCGGAAAGGCTAGGTACATAAGTAAGTTTGATTTGTTAAAGGGATACTGGCAAGTACCTATGACTGAACGTGCTAGGGAGATCTCATGTTTTGTAACACTAGGAAAGACTTTTGCATGTTCTGTAATGCCATATACAGATTGTTTTAGAGTAATAAGAAATTTCCTTTGTAAATTTCTTTTTCTTTGTGGGGAGGTGTTACATAGCCTATGATTTCATCATCCTTTGTGTAATTTTAACGCACAGTTGCTGCATGTTTGATCACGAGCGTGTTCTGCCTCAGTCCCCCCCTTCTACCGTTATAGTAGAGTAAGTCGTTCTCTCTGTTATTCAGAGCGGGATTTTCAGCTCTTTGTCCCCATGGCTTCATTTGCGCGTCCTTCTTACAAGTTGTATCAAGCTCTCCTGACCCCTATATAATGAGCTCAGTCTCTGCATCATTGCCACTTAGATCTGCTCCTCATTTTGTTCACATCTCTGTCCTCCCCTGTACAGTTATTATTATTGTGAATTTCTCAGGAAGTCTCCAACCATCTAGCAGCTGTGTGATTTGAGTATAAGTTTTGTTGCATTTTTTGTTGTACTGTGTAGCATAAGGTTGATTCTTGGGCCTGGTGAGGTCTTTGTGATTGATGTGGGGTTTTATATCAGTCATTTTAAATAATATTTTGTATCTGTAATAATTTATCTTGCATTAACTGAGCATTACCCGGTGTATTTTCATTTATCAGGGCTGACTTAGATAAATTTACTCTTGTTAATTTCGTGTTAATAGAGGCTATTGCAGTTAACCATATATTTAACCTGTTTATTTGCCATTACATTATCCTTATGAGTCCTGAATGTTTTGTTGTTAGTTTGAGCATTAAACTTTAACTTGTAATTTTACCTAACTCTTTTGTTTTGAACCTGGAACTTTACGGGACAGTAGTGACTCTTAGTATTCTCACTTAAAGTGTACGTTATCTTTCTCTGTTTCGTAACAATATATATATATATATATATATATATATATATATATATATATATATATATATATATATACACACGTCATTATACCCCTGAAATCTTTAATGCTTCCTTACTTAAGGAATTTGGTGAAGTTCAACCTCGTAATAGGAGAGAAAAAGTCCACAGTTGGAGCACTTGTAGTACGGAGTTGAAGTGGTCGCCATCTTATTTGTTTATAAACGGGGGAGCGCACCAACCGATCCACCTCAATCTTTCTCTCTCTTCGGCCAGCTGGCGGGAAAAACTTGCACGCCGAGCAATTTTGTCTACCAGCAGAGCTCTCTCTGGCGCCAAGTGGCACCCAGCCAAGTAGACACAAGGCTGTGAGTCAGAATTTACGGCTACACCAGCAGTCCTGTTCAGTGAGCCAGTGGTCCCTTCCAGCAAACAGTGCCTCGCCACAGCAAGGTGCAGTAGAGGGAGTGGAGGTTTAGTTCCTGGATGGACACCGTATTTTCGTCTCTACAGTACACCCAGCAAGGAAACAATACCAGACTCCACATCACCCCGTTACTTGGTTATATAATGATCACCCAGCTTTAAAATGGTTTTATAGGTTACATGAAACCATTAGGTATAGCACTCATTATAGAGTTGCCTGAAGTGTAAAGATGAAAAGTAAAAGTGACAGAAAGATGAAAGAGAATAAAACTGATAAAAGTGAAGGAAGAAGAAGGCAGCTTTATATCAAAATAATGTGGGGATGATGGTCGCTAACATCGTCCACCACGTCGTCTTAGTGAACATGTTCAGTGAGTTACTCATGAGATCATTTAACTTGTGCATAATACCTACCTATCTATAGCCAGACCTTATCATCCCCTAAAGGGTTGCAGTTTCCCTTTCTGTTAGTTATTTTAACGGGAAGGTCCACTAACCTTCCGCCATCCCACTTGTTAACACATAGGGTACAAGTATATGTTGGTTATATAGTTACTACCCAGCGTAGTAAATGGTTTCCTAGCTTACAGGAAACCATAAAGCTTGTCACTCATTGTAAATCCACCTGAGAAGGAAAGAAGATTAACGAAAAGTAATACGAAGATGGGAGAAATAGGAAGAGAGGAGAGGACAGAATAAGAATGATAAAGATGAAGGAAAAAGAAGGCAGCACTACATCAGGTATCTGGACGATGGTCGCCACCACCTACCACTGTATGTAATTTGCACCCGAAGAACGGCTATGAGCAAGCTTATAATATAAGCTCCCTCATAACATCTTGAATATGGAACCCCCTCCCCTCTCTCTCTCTCTCTCAATAACATAACTTAATGTCAGGTATATATATATATATATATGAAATCTTTATTAATAAGTTCGAATTTGTCTGTCTCTCTGCCATGCGAACTCTATGTGGGACATCACACAAAAAGGTACGGGATATCAACAGGCTCTAAATGCGAAGGTTGTTAAGAACCATTTGGAGTGTGCTTTCAACAACAACAATAAGGACAACAAAGGAAAGGGTGAATCCTCTACGTAAGGACCAATGGACCAAATAGGTCAGCAGGGCAAGAAAAACAACAAAGGTAAAGTCAACTGCATCCCTCCATCATGCCAAAAATTATATGCTTACATACTCACATATATCTCTATTATCCTCAGTCCACATCTTGTCTGTCTGCATCGTGGACTCAGTGCAAAGCATAAAGAAAAGCAGTAAAACTTAACTTATTTTAAAAGCAAAAGTTGCTAAGGCCCATTTGGTGTGTCTGAAGCCAGAAACTCTTCAGAAAAGCTGACTGCGTATCTGTGTCGGTCCAGAATACGGTAGCTCTAGATATGACTCACATGAGTTATATACAATATATATATATATATATATATATATATATATATATATATATATATATATATATATATATATATATATATATGTATGTCAATCAATCAATCATTTCCTGTGACACCCCACGGGATGCATAGGGTCTTGATGAACTCTCTCCACCAATATTTGTCTCTTGCCATCTCCTTCAGGTCCCACCAACACTCCTCTCCTGCTTCTTTTTTCATTGTCCTCAACCAGGTTTCCCTCGGCCTACCTCTACCTCTTCTTCATCTAGCAGTCCACTCTGACACATCCTGTATTAAACTATCTTCTTTTTCGTATATATGCTCCAGGCACTTCCAGCGAGACAGTCTCACATATTCATTAACTGGTTCCACTCTCGTAATATCCCTTACTCTTGCATTTGTAACTCTGTCTTGCCACTTTACCCCAAGAATCCTTCTCAGTATTTTATTCTCCAATCCTAATACTTTCTGATCTGTTGCAATTGTACTGTACCATGACTCATGCCCATAAATTAAAATTGGTCTAACCATGGACTTGTAAATTTTCACTTTAGTATGGACTGAAAGCATATTATTATTCCAAACAGATTTCAACATTCCAACAGCTCGCCAAGCCTGTCTAATCCTCTCCTCAATTTCATTGTTTAACCCCTTAACCGCGGGCTTGTTTTGCTTTGACTTGCGGCTCCCGCGGGCATATTCGCGCTCCGACAGACTCTCTAAAAATATTTGCCAAAAATCAGTTATTAGAACTAGAAAATTAAAATTACATATGCTTATGGCACATACCTTCTGCTTTCTCCTGGGGTGTTTGTTGAGCCTTCGTCGAGTATCCTAGGACTTGTGGAGACCTCTGAATTTGGGTAACAAAGTCTCCACTTTACACTTCCTGACAACCCGTAATATGATTACCACAGCCTGATAGTATCACTAGAAACACTGTTCTATGATTCTAAAATAGTTTGGAATCTATCCAAAAAAAAAAAAAAAAACACTGTGAAAGCAATGAAAATTACGAGCGCGTATATGACCTTCCCACTTGCGATCATTCGCCGCTGGTGTTCTGTCATTTATTATTCATAAAAACACTCACAGTTTAGATTTCTATTAATATATAACACTTATATATATATATATATATATATATATATATATATATATATATATAGATAGATAGATATACAGTCTTTATCCATAAGTTTCCTTCAGCAATAGTAGTTTATTGTCACTGTAGGCATTCAATTTCTCTTTCAGTAAAATACGTAGCATTCACTTTCTCATCCTGTATACTAGCGTTGAGAGTGAATATCACTTTCATCTTCACTCTCATAACTCATAATATTCATACATGCTAGAGTGAAACTTTCACTTTCATTACTCCCTGTATATATACTCGTATTCTTATAATACTACTCATTTACATTTCTATTTACGTTCTCTATTTTATTTACATTATTTACATTTCTGTTTTATTTACACTGTGTTAGGCACTGTAACTTGCAGTAACTTATAAAACTATTTTCCACTGTTCACTTATATTTACATTCATTGCTTTTACTTGCTGTTTACACATTATTTAAACATTATTTACATTTCTACTCGCACTGTTTTACTCACCAGAAAGATCGTAGTCACTTTCTATCATTTGTCTTTCCACATGAGGTTTAGTAGGGGATAGAGGTCACACGGCTCTTTGCATGGGGCTAAAAAGCGGCGGAATTTAGCAGGTGCGAATCCGACGTACTTTCACCTTGAAAGACGACAGTAAACTGATACTGGTGGCCTGCCTAGGGAGAGTGCAATACTGCCAACGTCAGCCTTGTGAAAGCTGCTAATATATATGCTATGAAATGCTTGGCAGGAAATCTAGACAATACATAATAAATTAGGCAGTTCCAGGTGAATGTAAATATCACTTAGGCTTCTCCCTTCCCTCCTTATATATATTTTTATTACGGGAATAGATTGTGCGGCATATTTTAAGGGGAAATATACAGTGAAAATTACTGAACGAGTGCATATGAGGTGTTGTCAGGCAATAATTAGCCAATTCCAGGTGCATGGCACTATCACTTACCTTATTTCTTTTTTGTAAATATTATTTGGTATAAGAATAGGGCATAGGGCTTATTTCAATGGAAGAAATCAGTGCAAAATTCCAGGGAAGATTTACTTAGCGTAGAATACAGTGTGGTGGCCTGCAATAATTAGGTAATTCCAGGTGAATGTAAATATCACTTAGGCTTCTCCCTTCTTTTCTTATATATATTTTTATTACGAGAATAGATTATACGGCATATTTCAATGGGAAATAAACAGTGAAAATTAGCGAACGAGTGCAAATGAGGTGTTGTCAGGTGATAATTAGCCAATTCCAGGTGTATGGCACTCTCACTTACCTTATTTCTTTTTTGTATATATTATATGGTATAAGAATAGGGCATAGGGCTTATTTCAATGGATGAAATCAGTGCAAAATTCCAAGTAAGAGTTACTAAGCATAGCACAGCTGGGCAGGCGAGAGGAGAGGGTAATGGAGGGAAGGTAGGGCAGGGAGTCAAGAACAGGGAAAAATGGTTAAATTATCAACAATGAATGGGACTACAGATGAGATTAGGAGTGCTGACTAGTGTTGGACATTGGTATTACTGATAGATGATACAAGCCACCACTTGAAAGCCCGGGCGAATTCAAAATAACACAGAATCACAAAAGTGACGCCCCGCGGTATGATCCCTTGCTCCCAAGCATCACGTAAGTGACACCCTGCAGTTAAAGGGTTAATGATCCATTAGATGATACAATCGTTCCCAGATATTTAAAGTTTTCTACATTCTTCACCACATTATTCCCAAATACACAATCGATTTGGTTCTCCATGTTCATATTAATAATTTCAGTCTTTCTACAATTTATTACCGATCCCACTTTTTCTCCTTCCTCCACAAGACAATCAAGCACCCTCTGCATCTCGTAAATACTTCTGCAAATCAGTACAATATATATATATATATATATATATATATATACACTCACACTTCAATTTAAGGGACCTCCATTTAAGGAATTTCAGATTTAAGGGACTCCATAATCTTTGTTTTTATGCGAGGAAGAAGGAACCAAAGGCCGCTGGCCCACAATTATTGTTCCCTCCAAGAGAAAAACTAAATACAAAAGAGAGCCAAATTCAAGATCAGATCATTTCAAGATGCCTGGACACACTGCATTTGAAAGACTGGAGATCATAGGAAGCAGGAAATGCAGACAGAGGGAGACAGTTCCAGAGTTGACCAGTTGCATAAATGAAGGGCTGGGAGTAACGGTTAACTCTTGCATGAGAGAGTTGGACAGAAAACGGATGAAAGTTTGCTGCTAGACAGGTGCTATGCGCCCGTCGTAGAGGTGGAGAAATACAAGCAGACAGTTCAGAGGAGCAGTGACCATTGAAGTAGCGACAGAAAAGAGATAAAGATGCAACAGTGCGGCGAAGAGACAGAGGTTGAAGGGAGTCAGTAAGAGGAGGAGAGTTAATGAGACGAAAAGTCTTTGACTCCACCCTATTGAGAAGAGCTGTATGTGGGGAGCCTTCCCACGCATGAGAGTTGTACTCCAAACAGGGACAGATAAAACCCCTGTATAGAGTCAACGATTGTGCAGGGGTAAAGAAGGAACGGATTCGGCTTAGCACACCTAATCTCTTGGAAGCAGATTTTACAAGAGATGTGATATGATCTTTCCAAGATAAGTCCCGAGTAAATGAAACCCCAAGCATGTTCAAGAATGATGCAGGATTAAGCTGAATATTATTAAACGTTGGTGGGTATCCCTGTGAAAGATTTTGTTTGGGTTGATAGGCTTATAAACTGAGTCTTTGATGGATTAAAAATAACAAGATTATTTTTACCCCAGTCAGACATATGAGCCAAGTCAGACATTAGGTATGCCATAGCCTCATCCCTTTTTTGTTGAAGTAACTTGCTGAGATGGATGTTGCGGGAACCGAATGTAAAGGTGAAGGGTGGAATCATCAGCGTATGAGTGGATAGGGTTAAATGTACAGCTTAGAAGGTCATTGATGAATAAAAGGAAGAGTATTGGTGATAGGACAGAGCCCTGAAGAACACCACTGTTGATAGATCGAGGAGAAGAACAATGGCCATCTACAATAACGGCAATAGAACGACCAGAAAGGAAGCTAGAGATGAAGACACAGAAGGATAGAAACCGTAAGAGTTTGAAATTAAAGATTTATGCCAGACTTGATCGAAAGCCTTTGAGATGTCAAGTGCAATGGCAAAGCTTTCACTTAAGGTCCCGAAAGGAGGATGACCAGGAGTCTGAAAGGTAGGTGAGAAGATCGCCAGTGGAGCGTCCCTGATGGAACCCATACTGAAGATCAGAAAGAAGGTTGTGACAGGAAAGATGTTTTAAAATTTTTCTATTAAGAATTGACTTGAAAACTTTTCAGATACAGGATGTCAAAGCAATAGGACCATAGTTAGAGGGTTGGGAATGGTCACCCTTCTTTGGGACTGGCTGAATGAGAGCAAACTTCCAGCAAGAAGGAAAGGTACAAGTTGATAGACAAAGGCGATAGAGTTTGCCTAGGGAGGGTGTAAGCACAGAACCATAGTTCTTGAGAACAACAGGAGGGACTCCATCAGGCCCATATGCCTCATTAATATTGAGGCCTGTGATGACAGAAAACACATCAGCTGAAGAAATTTTAATGTCAGCCATGAGGAAGTCAGAGGGGGGAAGTGATGGAGGAACAGCACTGGAATCGTCTAAGATGGAACTGGAGGAGAATGTCTGGATGAAGAGATCTGCTTAATCAGTGGAAAAAATAGCTACAGAGCCATCACAGTAGAAAAGAGGAGGGAAGGATGATGATGTAAAGTTGTTAGAAAGGTTTTTGGCAAGGTGGCAGAAGGAGCAAGAGGAATTCGAGTTGGAGAATTGAGAGCATTTAGTATGGATGAAATTATTTTTAGCAGAGCATAGAACAGACTTAGCACGATTCCGGGCAGAAACATATAAAAGATGTGATTCAGGGGAGAGTTGGTTTTGGTACCTTTTATAGGCCCTTTCCTTGTTGCGGACAGCATTAGAACAAGCGTGATTAAACTAAGGCTTTCTTGCATTAGTCAATGGATATGAGAAACGAATGTATGCTTTCATGCCCGAAAGAATAACCTCCATTATGTGCAAGGCACACTCAGATGGCTCCTGGCCATGGAAGCAATAATTATTCCAGGGAAAATCAAAGAAGTACTGCCTGAGGGCCCCCCAATCCGCAGCTCCAAAGTGCCACAGATGACTTTTCTTTGGAGGGTCCACAGGCCATACCTGAGCGATAGGACAGGTTAAGGTGATAAGGTTGTGATCGGAGGAGCCCTACGGAGAGAAAAGATTAACAGTATAAGCAGAAGGATTGGTTGTAAGGAAGAGATCAAGTATGTTGGAACTCTTCAAAGCGGTCAGGGGATACGGGTAGGGTGCTGTACAAGCTGCTCTAGGTCATTAAGGAGAGAAAAGTTGTAGGCTTGTTCACCAGGTGGATCAGTGAAAGGAGAGGAGAGCCAAAGGTGGTGGTGAAAATTGTAATCTCCTAGAATGGAGATTTCAGAGAAAGGAGATATGGATAGAATGTGTTCCATTGTAGAAGTAAGATAGTCAAAAATTTTTGATAGTCAATAGAATCAGGAGATAAGTAAACAGCACAGATATATTTAGTCAGAGTATGACAGGAAAGCCGAAGCCAGAGTGTAGATAATTCAGAAGAATCGAGTTCAGGAACACGAAAGCAAGATAAGTCGTTGCATATATATATATATATATATATATATATATATATATATATATATATATATATATATATATATATATAGACACACACACACACACACACACACACACAACAGCCACCTTTGGCTTTGAAATGAGTATAGAGATAGTAGGAGTATACAGAAAAGGGTCTGCTGTACGTTGCCTCAGACAGCTGAGTCTCAGTTAGAAAATGAATGTGAGGTTTAGAGATGGAGAGGTGGTGCTCAACAGAGTGATAAGTAGGGGAAAGGCTGCAAATGTTGCAGAAATGAAGAACTGAGTCAGACAGTGGTTCCAGGCAGCTCGAGTCGTCACCGGGAGAGGGGCGGAAGGTGGGGACATTTATGGTCCCACCTCCCTTGGGGACCCCAAGGCCCCGTGTTGCACTGGCATAATTTTTCTTTTCTTCTAATTTTGGAAAAGGAAGTGTAGTGTGTACTGTGCATATAGTTTTGTGTTGATAGTTAGAGAAACTTGTACTGGAGAGCATGCTGGCCTACTCTGTGTTACTGAGACACTGAAAAAGTTCAGCAAAGGGGGATGGTCGGGACCTAGTCTCGAGGGCTGATGAACGGGAGCTCCAGCTCTCCCTGTCATCAGCTTTCCATCCACCTTGGGAGTACTGCCCTGCACGACTGGTGGTACAGTCTGTTCTACCTGACAAAAGGACAAGAGCATTCAAAAATCATACTTAATGAAGAGAGAACCTGTATTTTTAAACAGGTTCGATTCCCGGCATATTGGTAATTTCTCTGATGATTTTTCCTGTGTAAAAATACAGGTTCTCTCTTCATTCTGACTTGCCGTAAGTGGTTGGGATAGATCAAATGCATCTACTTGCCCGAGTGCCAAGGGGTTAACTCACCCTCTTCAGGCCCACAGTGGGGGGCGGAGGGACGTTGTTTACAAGATTGTGACAACGTGAGTTAACTTTTACCTGGTCGTGGTGTAGTGGTATGCTGCCTGGCTCTCACCTGAGAGTCCCGGGTTCGATGCCCGGCATATTGGTAATTTCTCTGATGATACTTAACGTCTAGGTTATACCCATTATTATGTTTCTTTATACAGTACCCATAAAATAATGTTCATAATAATATAAGTGAAACAGACATTGGATTTCATAATAAGATTGTCTTTACTACGCTGGGTGGTAAACATATAACCAAATTTAGGCGCTTGGTAGTTTAATGGGTAATTATGGCGCTCCAGTCGGATTCAGGCGGTGAAGGTTTATATCCAAGGAATGGTTGGGGTTTATTGCACATTTGTGACTACAAGGAAAAAGTGGGTGAACTGTTGCGTGAACGCAACACCTACAGTGAACTAAAAAGTGATCCAACTGAAAAACAAAGAAAATTCCATAAAGAAATCAAGTCTT
This sequence comes from Coenobita brevimanus, assembly GCF_032717465.1. NCBI lineage: Eukaryota > Metazoa > Arthropoda > Malacostraca > Decapoda > Coenobitidae > Coenobita > Coenobita brevimanus. The sequence continues at coordinate 19,374,305 of NC_136998.1, read as the reverse complement.
TGCTAAGAGGAAGGGATGACTTGATCAAACAGTTCTCTGTGCAAAATCCATCTGCACCATATATGTATGGCTTGATTAAAACTCACAAACCAAACAACCCCATCAGGCCAACTGTAAGCTCTGTAGGCTCTACGACATAGAAGCTTTCCAAGTGGCTTGTTACACTGTTGGCCTCTGTTGTAGACACTATCTCTGATTCATTTGTACAAAACAATGAGGATTTGGTTAAAAAGTTAAGATCTCTAAATGTCATGTACCCCTACAAATTAGTCAGCTTTGATGTTAAATCACCATTCACAAATGTCCCTGTTGATGATGTTTTAACTTTCCTGCCAAGCATTCTGGGTAATAATATTGATGGTATTCCCTCTGAAAACATTATCAAGCTAATTAAATTGTGCATTGTGAACTCTTCTTTTACCTTTGAAGGCAAATTTTACACACAAAAATTTGGTATGGGCATGGGTAATCCCCTCTCCCCAGTTCTGGCAAATATTTACATGGAATACTTTGAGAAACTTTTACTGACCTCCATAAAGGAGCAAAACATAGTTTGGCTCCGATACGTTGATGATATCCTATGCTTCTGGCCTAACAGTCTTCCCATTGATGAATTTCTCCTGCAATTAAATTCGTTAGTTCCATCGATCAAGTTTACTCATGAGATGGAAATGGATAATGAATTGCCATTTTTAGATGTAAAAGTTATGAGAGACCAAAATGTTTTGAAGACTAAGGTATCCAGAAAATCTACAAATATTATGTCATATGTGCAATACTATTCAAACCATCATATTAATGTAAAAAGATCTGTGTTCATATCAATGTACTTAAGAGCATATACAATTTCAGACCCAGAATTTTTAGATGATGAGCTAAAAATGATTCAGAGTATTGGAAAGAAGCTAAAATATCCACAAAGCATACTAACTTAGTGCCACAATACTGCCAAGAAACGATTCCTTGAAGGGAAAACTAATAGGCCAGATCACCAGAATATTCAAAGAACCCTTGCCCTCCCCTTCCATGAAAATCTTCTTGATGTTGTTCAGATACTGAGGAAACTTAATGTACAAGTAGTATTCAAATATGAGAACACCATAAAAAAAAAAAAAACTCATCAAGAACAGCCTGTTCAGTAATTCAGGCGTTGTTTACAAAATCCTGTGTAAAGCTGTAACAAATTTTACATAGGACAATCTGGAAAAGATTTGGAAACTAGAATCTCACAACATAAATACAGTGTAAGGACAGCCCAACAGAGTGGTGGTTTATTTCAGCACAAAGCATCCAGTGATCACCATATTGACTGGACAGGCTCCAAGATTCTAGCAAGATCAAAAAGCTTAGAAGAAAGAAATGTAATAGAATCTTGTCTAATTTCTGGCACATATGAAAAGAATGTAAACATGAGCTATGGTCATTTTAAGTGTGATAAATTCTTAACTGAATTAATTTTAAAGCAGTATCCCCCAGACTAACAACTGATTGTTCCCTGGCATCTCCTGGTAGTGTAGTCACACCTGTTTGGGACACACCTAGCATTAATCCTCTAGGTCTTAAGTTAAACAGGAGTATTTATCCCCTCCTCCTCCTCCTCCCTCCCCCCTCTCCCTTTCCCCCTTCCCCTCCTCCCCTCCCCCTTCCTCCTCCCCTTCCCCTCCCCTTTCCTCCCCTCCTACTCCCTCCTCCATTGTCAGGTGCATCCCTAAGGAAGAAAAAAGAAAGGTATGTATCACCCATTTTTAGATTCAGGTCATCTTTTGTTGTGCTCCATTCCCTGCTGCAGCTGACCATAAGTTAAGCCGCAGGTAAAAATTCAGGTCATCCTTTGTTCTGTGTGCCACTACCTGCTGCGGGTGTGCATAAAAGACCTCTACCCATTACGTTTCTGTCTCACTCTGTCTGAAGATGTAATATAAGACAGTACTCACTGTCGCACCTTTCATTTCTCCTGTGGTTATTTTGCATATACAGTATATATATATATATATATATATATATATATATATATATATATATATATATATATATATATTTACCTGGTATATGAAACTGTGTATTATTGAGAGAGAGAGAGAGAGAGAGAGAGAGAGAGAGAGAGACTCAAATAACTCATTTCCACCGCCGTCACTGTTGACTGGTGTCTTTCCAAAAGGGACCGCGTTTCTCTCCCACATTGTAGAGTTGGTAATACAGCAACTTTTTTACTTCCATGCTCACCTCCCTATTTCTTATGACTGCTTGCAAAGAACCAACAACCTTTATTCCTTGTTGTACCTTTCACGCACTTTATCCTTCTATCTTCCATCATCACTAATCACTCTACCCAAGTATTTAAATGCACTCATATTTTCCATTTCCATCATCCAACCTTATTCCACATTCAGTGACTTACTTTCTATCAAAGACCATGACTTTACTCTTCCCTACACTCACCTTTGGATTCCGTTTCTTACATACTCTTGCAAACCTATTCACCAAGGCTTCCAGTTCCCCTTCGTCTTCAATTAGTAGTACAGTATTTTCTGCAAACAACAGTCCAGGAAGTTTTCAAACGCTGTCCTCTCTCATTAGGTCCTCTCCAAAATCAGCTGCCATACCTTATATCTCTTTTATAACTCCATCCATATACAAAATAAACAACCATGAGGACATGACACACTCCTGTTTCAATCTAACATTCAGATAAAAAAATCATTCATTTCATTATTCACAATCACTGCAACTTTAGCACCATGATACACACTCTTCGCGGCAGTCAACAGCTTCCCATTTATCCCATATTTTCTTAATAGCTCCCACTTTCCTTGTCTATCCACTCTGTCATTTGCTTTCTCCAAATCCAGAAGGCCGCATACAGCTTCTCTCTCTCTCTCTCTCTCTCTCATATACAGTTTGTATATATATATATATATATATATATATATATATATATATATATATATATATATATATATATATATATATATTGTTACATAGCCTATGATTTCATCATCCTTTGTATAATTCTAATGTATAATTCTAATGTACAGAATGCTGCATGTTTGATCACGATTTTGCCACGTAGCTTCCATATTGACCAGGCTTGCGTGTTCTACCTCACTCCCCCCTTCTCCCCCTTATAGTAGACTAAGTCGTTCTTTCTGTTGTTCAGAGCAGGAGTGTCAACTCTTCGTCCTCTATACCTTCATTTGTGCTTCCTTCTTACAAGTTGAATCAAGCTCTGCCGGCCCCCTACATAATGAGCTCAGTCTCTGCATTAGTTGCCACTTAGATCTGCTCCTCATTCTGTTCACATCTCTGTCCTCCCCTGTACAGTATATTATTATTTTTGTGAGTGCTCAGGAAGTCTCGAGCCATCTAGCTGCTGTATAATTTGAGTATAAGTGTTCTTACCATTTTTCTTGTACTGTATAGCCTAAGTCGTTAATTCGTAAGCCTGGTAAAATTTTTACTGTCAGCCAGTATTAGTAATATTTTGTATCTGTAATAATATTATATCTTGCTTTAACTGAGCATTGTCCAGTTATCTCATTTTATCAGGGCTGACTTAGATAAATTTGCTCTTGCTCAGTTCGTGTTAATAGAGGCTATTGCAGCTAACCATATATGTAATCTGTTTTGCCATTACATTATACTTATGAGTCCTGAATGTTTAGTTGTTAGTTTGAGCATTAAACTTTAACTTGTAATTTTATCTAAGTCTTTTGTTTTGAACCTGGAACACGGGAGCTCCAGCTCTCCCTGTCATCAGCTTTCCATCCGCCTTGGGAGTACTGCCCTGCAAGAATGGTGGTACAGTCTATTCTACCTGACAAACGGACAAGAGCATTAAAAAATGATACTTAATGAAGAGAGAACCTGTATTTTTAAACAGGTTCGATTCCCTTCATATTGGTAATTTCTCTGATGATTTTTCCTGTGTAAAAATACAGGTTCTCTCTTCATTCTGACTTGCCATAAGTGCTTGGGATAGATTAAAAGCATCTACTTGCCCGAGTGCCAGGGGGTTAACTCAGCCTCTTCAGGCCCACAGTGGGGGGCGGAGGGAGGTTGTTCACAAGATTGTGACAACGTGAGTTAACTTTTACCTGGTTGTGGTGTAGTGGTATGCTGCCTGGCTCTCACCTGAGAGTCCCGGGTTCGATGCCCGGCATATTGGTAATTTCTCTGATGATACTTAATGTCTAGGTTATACCCATTATTATGTTTCTTTATACAGTACCCATAAAATAATGTTCATAATAATATAAGTGAAACAGTCATTGGATTTCATAATAAGATTGTCTTTATTTGTGGTAAAACAATGGACATTTTCAAGTAAGGGACAAGTTCATTTCCCATGTAGTCCCTTAAATCGAGGTTTGTTTGTGTTTGTGTGTGTGTGTGTGTGTGTGTGTGTGTGTATAGATATATATATATATATATATATATATATATATATATATATATATATATATATATATATATATATATATATATATATATATATATATATATATATATATATATATATATATATATATATATATATATATTGTGGTAGGTGGGGGCGCCCACCATCCACTCACTCGATGTAGTGCTGCTTTCAGGTTTCTGCCCTTTCCTTTCTCCATCCTTTCCATCCTCTTCTGTCTTTCTCTCCTTCATTCTTTCCTGTTCCTTCTGCCTGTGGGTGACTCTACATTGAGTGACAAGCCAAATGGTTTCCTTTACACCAGGAAACCATATACTACGCTGGGTGGTAACCATATAACCAAATTTAGGCGCTTGGTAGTTTAATGGGTAATTATGGCGCTCCAGTCGGATTGAGGCGGTGAAGGTTTATATCCAAGGAATGGTTGGGGTTTATTGCACAATTGTGACTACAAGGAAATAGTGGGTGAACTGTTGCGTGACATCAACACCTATAGTGAACTAAAAAGTGATCCAACTGAAAAACAAAGAAAATTCCATAAAGAAATCAAGTCTTTGCTAAGAGGAAGGGATGACTTGATCAAACAGTTCTCTGTGCAAAATCCATCTGCACCATATATGTATGGCTTGATTAAAACTCACAAACCAAACAACCCCATCAGGCCAACTGTAAGCTCTGTAGGCTCTACGACATAGAAGCTTTCCAAGTGGCTTGTTACACTGTTGGCCTCTGTTGTAGACACTATCTCTGATTCATTTGTACAAAACAATGAGGATTTGGTTAAAAAGTTAAGATCTCTGAATGTCATGTACCCCTACAAATTAGTCAGCTTTGATGTTAAATCACCATTCACAAATGTCCCTGTTGATGATGTTTTAACTTTCCTGCCAAGCATTCTGGGTAATAATATTGATGGTATTCCCTCTGAAAACATTATCAAGCTAATTAAATTGTGCATTGTGAACTCTTCTTTTACCTTTGAAGGCAAGTTTTACACACAAAAATTTGGTATGGGCATGGGTAATCCCTTCTCCCCAGTTCTGGCAAATATTTACATGGAATACTTTGAGAAACATTTACTGACCTCCATAAAGGAGCGAAATATAGTTTGGCTCCGATACGTTGATGATATCCTGTGCTTCTGGCCTAACAGTCTTCCCATTGATGAATTTCTCCTGCAATTAAATTCGTTAGTTCCATCGATCAAGTTTACTCATGAGATGGAAATGGATAATGAATTGCCATTTTTGGATGTAAAAGTTATGAGAGACCAAAATGTTTTGAAGACTAAGGTATCCAGAAAATCTACAAATATTATGTCATATGTGCAATACTATTCAAACCATCATATTAATGTAAAAAGATCTGTGTTCATATCAATGTACTTAAGAGCATATACAATTTCAGACCCAGAATTTTTAGATGATGAGCTAAAAATTATTCAGAGTATTGGAAAGAAGCTAAAATATCCACAAAGCATACTAA